>NW_011495072.1:6872457-6877460 GCF_000754665.1 Bison bison bison | reverse complement strand
AACAGGGAAAAGGTAAGCAAAGAACTGGAAAAAATGAATAGCAATATGAAAAAGCAACACCATGCAGCTGAACTAGGATGAAGCTTGAACTAGGATTCAGGAGATCTGGGTTCTACTCCCTATTATGCCAATGATTTTTTTTTTAATTTTTGGTACTTGTTACTAATTAACTGTGACTAGATTAGAAAAGTCTCTTCACTACTTTAGGCCTGGGTTTTCACTCTTCTACAATACAAATTTGATTTGGATGATCTCTAAGATTTCCTCTGGCTCTGTACAATTAAAACCCACAAAAATACATACACACATGAAATAAGAAAGTGAAAAATAAAGGTAAAAATAAAACAGAGCAAAATTATTGCATACTGGTGGTGGAAACTGGCACTCCTGTCCATCTGGCACAAGTTCTATTCCTCAGGATTAAGACTTAGATACCAACAAAGGAAGAAAAATTTAATTCAATTCAATAAAAACTTACTGAGCAATAATTTCCAACAAACTGCACCATCACAAAACGAAACAATTAGCCCTAGGTTAAGACCAAATATGTGTAAGAAATCCAAAACTCACCCAACCTGAGACTAGAAGACTAGTTCAACTGCCCCAGTACTAAGAACACAGAAGTATTTTAAACTCTTCAGAAGATAATGCTAAGAAATTACATAAAATCACCTACAAAGTACAAATACATGGCATAGTCAAAATTCTTATCCGCCCCCCCCTCCCCACACCAAAGAGAATGAAAATAAATGCTACAGGTACTTTCGAATAGGATAACAGCAATTTTTGTGAATCTAATTTCTCTAGAACCCACACTCACTTAGTAGAGTCCTACATTTTCTGGATTATATTCTTGACTTTAGTAAGTTTACTGGAAATAAATGCATTCTCAATCTGTTGTGCCAGGTAAATTAAAATGCAACTGGAATTCTTGTCTCTACTATCGCCTACTGAACATTTCCACTTTTCAGAGGCTCGGCTGGTCCTATTTTCCAGGATCGAAGAGGAGAGAAAGCCCTTTCCTGAAAATTAAAAATGATTTTTACCTCTACATAAAAAAAAAAAGATAAACTGTGTTTGATATCTCATCTTTCAGAAGCTAAGGCAACCTGTGAGTCCAGCTAATTAATCTCGGTAAAAATTCAAACTCCTTAATAGCCCCAAACCATACTCGTTAATATTGTGGAGCTTTCCATCAAGGAAAACGGGGCGGGGGGACATTTTAGCGACAAGCCTTTACTTCAGACAGTTTTTAATACCCCACATACTATCCCATGCCAAGGATCTCGCGGCGCGGAAACCCTGGCGATTTTGAAAACAAACGTAAAGGCTCCGGGAGGGGGGAATGGTAAGGGGGTTAGTAACTGACAGCTCGGCCTCGAAGCAAGAAGCTTCAAGTAGGTCAGACGGTGTCGACGGATGGAAATCCAGGGTCCACCCCAGTGGGCTTAGGGGAGGAGAGCAGCAGGAGGTAAGCGGAGGGCAGGCGTCTTTCAGGATTAAAGGGGCGGGATATCGAAACAGAGAGAGACCCAGATAGAGCCCGAGCTCGGGGCAGTTCGGTTGCTCTCACCTCTCTTGGGGGCCTTGAGGAGAGGCACCCCTCCTGTCCTCTCGCCGTTTTCCTGCTTGTCCTTGTGCTTGAGCTCTCCCGGAGCGCAGGGGCCGGGGTCACCATCAGAGCCGCGGTGGTGATGGTGCTTGTGCCGCTCCTTGTGGCCCTTATGCTTGGGCCCGGCTGCGCTCACCGTCAGGGGCGAGAAGGTGAAGAGGGCCGAGGTGCCCGGGGCCGGGAGCGGGGCAGCGACAGCGGGCCCGGCGGGTGCCAGCGAAGGTGGTGGCGGAGGCGGCAGGAGCAGAGGCTCAACAGGGCCTGGGACGGTTGGGGCTGCATTCGTTGGCGGCAGCGGCCCGGGATGTTGGCGGCTGCGACGCCGCCGGTGAGGGGGAGCGAGAGGGGGGTCTTGGCTCGGCCGCCCTCGCTTCTCCTGAGACCCCCCGCTGCTCGCTCGGCGCTGCCGCTTCACTCCCCGCGGCGAGACCCCAGCGTGGGGTTTCTCCTTCCCGTCTTTGTCCGCCTCCTCCTGCGCCGCCACCGCCCGTACTACGCGCACCGCTCCGACCTGCGCAGCCATTTCACCCACAAACACACATTTAAATGGCCCGACCGCCCCCCCGTCCGCGTATCGCGCAAGCGCCGCCCGCGCACGGCCCGCTGGGCATTGGAGTCTCTCCCCCACCCTCCACTTCTCGGCCATTCTTCGTCCAGAGCTGAACATGCCGGAAGCGGCACTTCCCGGTGTTTCTCCGCTGGCCCCTCCGACCGAGCTCTATTGTAAAGTACCCAAGGCCGCGCAGAGCCTCACGGGAGCAGTAGTTCCCCGCGCCCCCGCCGCGTCGCTGGCTCGTCGAGCCGAGGAGCAGAAAGAGAGCGTGCGCCGAGTCACGCTTCGGGCTGCGACGCAACCGCCGCTGGGCGGAGAGTTGCCGCCAACCGCCTTAACGGCCGAAACAATGTTAATAGCTTTCGAAGTCTGTAGGCGCGTTCCCATTATCGTCTCTGTGTGCCCCTTCGTCATTTTACACGGAGTAGGTGGTCTCCATAGTTACTTTTCAGTTTGCTATTCCTCTCTTAACCTTTGTGAGGTAAAAGAATCTCCGGCCTTTTACAACCCTGGACAAGCGATGAGATGCAGAGGAAAAGGGAACGTAGTAACATAGCAAATGAGGGCGATTTTGCTTTAAGATAGAATGGAGCTGCAAATCAGACATTTCTGAACCTCTTCCTGGGCAGTAATTGCTATGGTTACAAGCACAGGCGCGACAAGGCAGGTGCAAGAATTGCCTGGGAGCCCGCTGAGCGCCGCCCACCTCTCCAACGAGTCACAGCCCCTCTAGTGCCTGGAAAGGTAGAGTCTGTCTATTATTTAAATCCGTTCCTGCAGTTGCGGAAAAATTCTAGATGGAAACGTATGTTTTGAAATTTCTTAAGATTTTTGCAAATCGTAAATATACGGCTGCATAAATTTGAGAAGTGTGTCTACCATAACACACTCCAGAAATCATCACTACTCACCAAGTTTTCTGCCCGGAAATTTATTTACAATTTGATCGGAAATTTATTTACAATTTGATCGTCACGTTACAATTTTACCGCCTTGATAAAGATATTTGGAAGTAATTGATTACAATAAACTCAAGATAAAATCACTGTGGTTTGATACCACTAGTATCATGAAGTATTCAGCTCAGTGAACACTATAAAGTTAGTTTAAAAACCAGAAAGTTTATTGAGCACCTCTTGTATACAGTACACTATACAATAAAAAGATAACATTTCATCTAATGTGTGTCTTTATTGGGATTCCTAATGAACAATGTTGAATAACAAATGTCTATTTCATTTTCATAAAGTTATAAACTTTTAAAGTGAAATCATTATTAGTCAAGGGGAATCCTTTGTAATAATCACCCACTAACTTGGTTGTTATATACAATTAGATTTGAAAGATCAACTTTCTTAAGGCAAATATATATAGAAAATATATAGAAAAAAATTTAATAGTACGTCTGGTTAGTTGGATATAAGTTGTACATGTTTTACAGGACCTTTGAAATGAAAAAATGCTACTGTATAAACAAAGCATGTTTATACAGCTACTTTGTTGTTTTGTTTTGTCTTTATTTATTTTTGATTGAAGGATAATTGCTTTACAATATTGTGTTTGTTTCTTCCCTACATCAACATGCATCAGCCATACGTAAAGCATGGTCACTTCCCTCTTGAACCTCCTTCCCGCTTCCCACCCCACTATTTTGTTGATTATTTTTCTAGATTTGGTAATTGAACAACTTTGGCTAAAGCTTTTCAGGAATTGAACATCTTGTTATTTGGTATATCCAAACAAAAGGCTGATTACTGTCATTAAGTATATATTTTATTCTCTTTAGGTGTAACTTCTTTTCTCACTACTTTGTTTCCCACAGCACTTGGAAAAGGATGTGTACTCCATTTAGGCAGAAATAACTCCCAAGAATCAATCATTTTCACAAGCAGTAATTTTGTACTGCAACCACAAGGTAAGATTTTTCAAAACACTTTTTATAGTAACATCTGAGAATGTAGACATTTAATTGAGGTCAAATTTTTACAAATCTTTTAACTTTGTATTTAGGTAGAAAGGTAAAGTAGAATAAAAATAACTTCTAAAAAGGAAAAATAAGTCCATTCTAAAACTTTCTCATACAGCATTCTCTGTACATAAGTTTAAATGACAAACTCCTATTTGTGCTTTCCAACCCAATGTAAATGAGATGAAATGTAAAACTTCTGACACTTATTTGCATATTGGTCTTCTTTTAAAGCTAGCATCATTCCTTCCAAAGAAATCCCAGGGCTGATCTCCTTCAGAATGGACTGGTTGGATCTCCTTGCAGTCCAAGGGACTTTCAAGAGTCTTCTCCAACACCACAGTTCAAAAGCATCAATTCTTTGGTGCTCAGCTTTCTTTACAGTCCAACTCTCACATCCATACATGACCACAGGAAAAACCATAACCCTGACTAGACGAACCTTTGTTGGCAAAGTAATGTCTCTGCTTTTGAATATGCTATCTAGGTTGGTCATAACTTTCCTTCCAAGGAGTAAGCGTCTTTTAATTTCATGGCTGCAGTCACCATCTGTAGTGATTTTGGAGCCCAGAAAAACAAAGTCTGACACTGTTTCCACTGTTTCCCCATCTATTTCCCATGAAGTGGTGGGACCGGATGCCATTATCTTCGTTTTCTGAATGTTGAGCTTTAAGCCAACTTTTTCACTCTCCACTTTCACTTTCATCAAGAGGCTTTTGAGTTCCTCTTCACTTTCTGCCATAAGGGTGGTGTCATCTGCATATCTGAGGTTATTGATATTTCTCCCGGCAATCTTGATTCCAGTTTGTGTTTCTTCCAGTCCAGCATTTCTCATGATGTACTCTGCATATAAGTTAAATAAACAGGGTGAC
>NW_011495072.1:6858870-6872357 GCF_000754665.1 Bison bison bison | reverse complement strand
TTCCTATTTGGAACCAGTCTGTTGTTCCATGTCCAGTCCTAACTGTTGCTTCCTGACCTGCATACAAATTTCTCAAGAGGCAGATCAGGTGGTCTGGAACTCCAGTACTTTGGCCACCTCATGGGAAGAGTTGACTCATTGGAAAAGACTCTGATGCTGGGAGGGATTGGGGGCAGGAGGAGAAGGGGACGACAGAGAATGAGATGGCTGGATGGCATCACTGACTCGATGGACGTGAGTCTGGGTGAACTCCGGGAGTTGGTGATGGACAGGGAGGCCTGGCGTGCTGCGATTCATGGGGTCGCAAAGAGTCGGACACGACTGAGTGACTGATCTGATCTGAACATATTACCATATCTTCATGGTTGATATTATGAATATACACTTATTTTAGCTAGCAGTATTCTATTAGTTTTATTTACAGATTCACTTGCAGGCAATATTCCAAAGCTGTTTTAAATTTTCCAAGTTGATGGTGGGTTCCTTGGTCCTTTGGGTTTTGAAAAACGATTTGCAAAACCTGGGAACAAAAATAAAACTGAATGAAAAAAGATCTCTTATATAGAAATGAACGCTTTTTCTTTTGAGTATATTGTAATATGTGGAAATATATGGATTTTTTTTTCCTAAAAGGTTAGCATCTTTGATCAATTTAGTAATAGATTATAAAAGCATTCTAGTAATTACATTAGTGCTTAAATGATGACAATAAAATTCTAATGACACCTTAAATTTGTGGAACACTTACAAATTTAATAATGGTAATGATTAGATGGTTATAATAGCCTTTAGTAATTCAATATTTTTTTCTCCAATATTGAGATAATATTGACATATGTATGTTTACATGTGACATATGTATGTTTAAGGTATATGAATATGATTTGTTACACATAAATACTGTGAAATGATTAGCACATTAAGGTTAACACCTCCATCGCCTCACATCATCTCCATCTTGTTTGTCTGATGAGTTTTTAAGATTTTTCTCTTTGATTTAAGATTTTTCTTTTAACAGCTTTCAAATATATAATACAGCACTGCCCGTGTTTGATCCCTGGGTCAGGAAGATTCCCCTGGAGAAAGGAATGGCATCATCTCTAGATTACTTATAATACCTTATATAATGTAAATGCTGTATAAACAGTTGCTGGTGTATGGCAATAAGACAGTTGATGGAGGGCTTCCCTGGTGGCTCAGTGGTAAGGAATCTGCCTGCCAATGCAGGAGATACGGGTTCGATCCCTGATCCGGGAAGATCCCACATGCCACAGAGCAACTCAACCCATTGTTGCTTTCAGTAGCTAATTCATATCTGACTCTGCTACCCCGTGGACTGCAGCAAGCCAGGCTTCCCTGTCCTTCACTATCTCTTGGAGCTTGCTCAAACTGATGTCCTTTGAATTGGTGATGCCATCCAACCATCTCATGCTCTGTCACCCCCTTCTCCTCCTACCCTCAATCTTTCCTAGCATCAGGGTCTTTTCCAATGAGTCAGCTCTTCACTAAGCCCTTGTTGTAAAGTCGGCCATGAGCTATTGAAGTGGTGTGTCTGATTGAGAGAAAAGAAGAAAGCAAGGAACATTTATGTTTCAGGCAAAGTTTGGTGCTTTCTCCATAGGTTATAAAATATCCTATATGAACTTTTTAACTAAATGATTTAATAAGAATAATAACTGTTTTCTAAATATAACGTATTAAACCTTAGAGTTAATGTAATCCAAGTAAAAATTTTAAAACACAAGAAACAGATCCAGAGATTCTAGTTAAATACTTTGCCTTGGTGAGATAGGGACCATAACCCCAGTTGTGGCAGAGATTGCTACCTGTCCACCCAAATTTTTCTTTGTTTCTTCTTCAGGAATAGAATAGTATATGGGAAACTTATCTGCCCAGCATTATTGCATTTTCTGGGTGTCTTTTATAGTTTGGATGTAGCACATGCATAGCATAATGTTGCCTCTTCCAGGTTAGTGCTTTAAGTCCTAAAGAGGAGGCCACACGTCTTCAACATTTTTCTCTCTTCTTGCCACCTACAGTATGAATGCGGCTGCAACAGTTTTGATCATTCAGATAAGGACAATACCATGGAGCAACAGTTCCCCAGGGTGTGGTCCCCGGGACTACTGGAGGTCCCCCAGACCTTTTCAGGGGGTCTGCTTTTTGGTTTTTAGTAGTAATATCCTATACCATTTACTATACATCTTACAAAAAAACTATATAATATTACCTTAAATAGTATGAATTTGTGTTATATAAATAGTAGAATGCTTAATACAAAATTATTTTAAATTTATAATTTATATTAAAGAGCAACTGGGCAAACAGTTCCTTTAAACTGTCAGAATTGTGCTTCACCTTCTGCTGTCGAATGAGTTTAATAAGATTAAATAGTAGCATCATCTGCTGTTTTCATCACACTTGCGTATTTCTTATAACTTTGCTTAGATATGAATTAGAGTATTAATAGTATTTCAGAATTTCTGCCTGTGGCTTTCACATTCATTTATTACATGCCAACATGATCATTTGGTACCTAGTTTTATTTTCCACATATGCTAGGCAATTCAGGCCTATGTAACATGTAAGAGGAAGATGAAAATAAAAAGATAAATGGCATGAAAAAGAATATAAACATAAGGACTTATACATGTAACCTTAAATCATATTAATGTTGTATCTCTTATACTACAAATGAATAATTAAGGTAAACGTTTTTTTAACTCTACTGGAAAGTAACACACATACCAAAATTCAAAAAGGAGCTGGAGTTTTTTGACCGAGCAGTCTCTGCAGGCTTGTTTGGTGGGGAAGAATTACAGATACCTAGAATCAAAAGAAAAAATTGTAAGGGAAGAATGAATATAGACTCAGACAACATAATTGTTGAGATTAAATGTTTCCTCCAAATTAATTAATACTTCTAGATAAACATCACATGTAACAAAATATAAATGCTTACAAATGAGTTCATACTACAATTTTCTCATTCTTGTGTGCATTTTTTTTTAAGTTTTCTTCGCAAACATTGTATGGTAAACCCAATACTAAAGAGAATCACCAAAATATTCAAGAATATGATCTATTTTATTGTGAATGTACTTTCTATGGGGTTTACATTTTGGTTTTCAACTGCATCTTACTTTGCATTCTGATCACTCTTAAGTACATTTTTAAATAATTTGTTCTCCACATTAGCTCATCTATGGCAAGTCTGTAGTTTTTCTTCCACCATCTTCTACTCTGGAATATCTTTATTCACTTTCCAACCAACATTTTTCCTATTTTGGATGTTTCTAGTTAGGTCTAGAATATTCCAAAAAGCACTGTTATGTTGCTTTGTTTTGCTATTTTAGCTCCATATAGGTAGACTTAGAAATGCATTTCTCTTCCTATCACATTAATATATTCATATATCAATATCTACCCAATTCTGAAAACAATCCAATGAAAACATGGTCCGTATTTTGCACAAATACTGTCTTATCACCAAAAAAAGATAATTTCAGGCTTGTATGAACTTTCTAGGAAACAGTACATAATTGGGGAGCAATCGCTAAATATACACCTTTATTTGTTCTCATCATTTTCAGAATATAGTGTGAGGACTGCATATATGTTTGTACACACAAAAAATTCTAGAAAGCCCTCACACTTCCTGGAGCTACATCAGTATGAATCACTAGCTGCTGCTGCTGCTGCTGCTAAGTCACTTCAGTCGTGTCCAACTCTGTGCGACCCCATAGACGGCAGCCCACCAGGCTCCCCCGTCCCTGGGATTCTCCAGGCAAGAACACTGGAGTGGGTTGCCATTTTCTTCTCCAATGCATGAAAGTGAAAAGTGAAAGTGAAGTCACTCAGTCGTGTCTGACTCGTAGCAACCCCATGGACTGCAGCCTACCAGGCTTCTCCATCCATGGGATTTTCCAGGCAAGAGTACTGGAGTGGGGTGCCATTGCCTTCTCCGATGAATCACTAGAGTATATCATGAATTTCAGTCAGATTCAAGTAAAATACTTATTGAATAACTACTAGTGCTAAGAATTAGACTAGCCACTGATGATGGAGACATGGATAACAAGTGGGTGAAGGTGAGAAAGTTCAGGAGATAGCTATCATCCCTATATTGCACATGAGCTGAGAGTTGTAGACATCCTTCAGAAAGAAAACAATTGTCCCCAAAGGGAAAATTGGCGTTTTATAACTGGAGACAAAAATTTTGCATATATATAGTGAACTACTATTTTGCTTATAGCTTGTCATGGATACTTTTATGCTTCCTGCCCAGCATTAATTCCTTCTTCTGATAATTGAATTTTACTTTAAGAAATCACCCCTTTCCAATGTTCACCTCCCATATCTCTTGTGTAACTAATCTACCCATAGATCAGAGAGCTGATTTATGACCAGGGCTATCAGTTGGTACTTTGCCATGGTCACCAGTTGTTTAGATCTGACCTCATTCTCTATTGGTCAGTGTCTATGTGTAACAATTGTTAAATATAAGGCATGACACTATCCTCTTAATCCAAGCATTAAATATACTGGCGATAATTGGTTTAGGTTTGACCAAGACAAGCAGGCCTAACAACACTAGTCGTCCATCAAGCTGTGGTTTGAGCAACCAGGAAGGAGCTCAGTTTTTTTATCATAAGCCTGAAATCACATGGTAAAAGCCTGCCTGAGTATTCTAACAGACAGAAACAAAGTTGGGAGATATGGAATAAGAGATTAGGCCCTAATTATATCATTTGAACTCTTGGTCATAAGTCAATAAATTCCTCTTTTCTGCTTAAACTAGCTTAAGTTGGGTTTTCTGTCACTTGCAAGTAAAGGATTTCTCAGCAACTAAAGTTTCCCTCCAAAAGTAGCATTGGATATCATAGCTGACATCTTCAACTCTTGTCACCAGCAGCCATAAAGTGAAAGTGAAGTCGCTCAGTCGTGTCCAACTCTTTGCGACCCCATGGACTGTAGCCTACCAGGCTCCTCCCTCCATGGGATTCTCCAGGCAAGAGTACTGGAGTGGGTTGCCATTCTTTTTCAAAAAACAGATTTTGTAACATATCTGTCTAAAACTCTTCTGTGACTTCCTATTGGGTCATTAACATGACCTATAAGGGTTTATTTTCTGCTTTTTTTAAGAGAAAGAAAATGATGTTTCGTGAAAGTGAAGTCGCTCAGTCGTGTCCAACTCTCTGCGACCCCATGGATTGTAGCCTACCAGGCTTCCCTGTCCATGGGATTTTCCGGGCAAGAGTACTGGAGTGGGTTGCCATTTCCTTCTCCAGGGGATCTTCCTGACCCAGAGATCGAACCCAGGTCTCTCACATTGAAGAAAACGATGTTTCGTAAGCTAAGCTAATCAAATCAGTCTTTGGCTAACTGTTCAATTTACGCATGTTTTTGCTTTTTGCCATTTTATTTCTTATGCTTTCTATTATAATTTTCTCTTGAAATGTTTTAATTCTCTTTTGACTGACTTCAGAAGAAAAACTATATTTTCTAATCATGCTTTCCTGAATTTGCCTGCAATCAGGAGATCCAGGTTTGATCCCTGGGGCAGGAAGCTTCGCTGGAGAAGGGAACCCACTCTTGCCTGGAGAATTCCATAGACAGAGGAGCCTGGAAGGCTACATACAATCCATGAGATTGAAAAGAGTTGGACATGACTAAGCAACTAACACTTTCATACTATGATTTCCTCTTGAAATGTTTAAATTCTCTTTTGACTGACTTTAGAGGAAAGAGTATATTTTCCAATCATGCTTTATTATAGGTAGGAAATTAGTTCACTTCAGAGATCAAGTGTGGTAGCAATAAAAGCAGACTAGCACAAGCTTATGGACAGGGAGATAAGAGTGAAAACTCAGAAGAGTAATATTCAGCTATAAACCTTCTTACTTAGCTAACACCTTACATCCAAGTTTTCTCAGTGCTCTTTGTCCCTCCCCAAAATACCAGTATAGCTGTTTAATCCTTGATGATTAACCCTATGGATCAAGTTTGTAAAAAATATACCACCATATACTTTGTAGTTATAAATAGGATTTTGAAGATAACCAGTTTCCCATAGTTTCAGGAGTCAGGGTTTTGTTTTTATTACAATATAGGAAAAACAGTAAGCAACAGACTTTTATTGCTAATAATATTTGGTAAAAATGGAAATGTGTCAATACTTTGCTTATTTCATTAAATCAACACATTTGTTTCACAATATGCTTTGCTGTGACTACTTTCAAAGAAAATACATCTGAGGTTAGACTGCTGGGAGGTTTAAATAACACAGTAATGACAGCATTTTAGGATGTATAGAAAGTGCCAAACATCATACTTACTATTATTTTATTATTATTCCTATGAATCACACAGAGACTTTTCCCTCCCCTTACTCCCTACCCAGTATTTTAGCATTGTGGAGCCTAACAACAGTGCAAGGCCTGGAGGTGACTATTCTGATATATAGGCCCTTAGCAAGGTTCTGTTTAAGAATAATACTGTTAATTATTTTTCCCAGTGGTTGTATAAGGAAAAATTATATATACTGAAAGTGGTATGTGAAGTGAAAGAAAGTGAAGTCGCTCAGTCATGTCCGACTCTTTGCGACCCTGATGGACTGTAGCCCACCAGTCTCCTCAGTCCATGGAATTTTCCAGGCGAGAATGCTGAAGTAGGTTGCCATTTCCTTCTCCAGGGGATCTTCCCCACCCAGGGATTGAACCCGGGTCTCCCGCATTGCAGAAAGTGGTATATATATATTCTAAAAATAAGTAACTTACTCTTTTTCACGTTTCGTAAAATTTTCAAACTCTACAAAAATGAAGAAAAGGAAAAGGTTAGTTTTTTCCCTGTGAAATCCAAACACTTTAATCAACTAGAAATATAGACTTCAGTCAAGAGGATTAATTTCTTTAAAAATGGATATCAGAATACACAAAGTTATTTTTCTATCATGCCATTTTTAACTCAATGCCAAGTCTCTACTTATCTTGCTGTTTAGAAATAATACTATTATTCTGTCATGAAAAAATACGGAGTTTCTACTTTTCTTCTTTATTTTTTAAACTATTTTATGTACTGATTTATTAATTTATGTGGCTGCACTGGATCTTCATTTGCTGCGTGACAGCTATCTCTAGTTGTGGTGCATGGGCTCCACAACTGCAGTGGCTTCTCTTGTTTGGAAGCATGGGCTGTAGGCACACAGACTCAGGAGTTGCAGCTCGTGGGCTCTAGAGTGCAGGCGCAGTAGTTGTGGTACACAGGCTTAATTGCCCCTCAGCATATGGAATCTTCCCAGACCAGGGAAGGAACCCGTGTCCCCTGCAGGTCTTAACCTCCATGTCTTAACCACTGGACCACCTGGGAAGTCCCCTACTTCTCTTCTTTATTAAGTGACCGTTCCAGGACCCACAGTGGCTTCTGAAGATAGCTGTGATACATTCCCAGTCCCATTCTAGTCAAAAAATTTGCCAGTCATATTCTGTACTCGATTTACTGAGATTCTCTTCATACAATTAACCATGCTACTTCCTTCTCCGTCCTTTAAGCAAACCCATATCTTCTGCCTCCTTGATGGTGGAGTCTCTAACTTATCTCTTCTAAAATTCTACCCAGATCTCTTCTTTTCTTCACATTTCCTCAGGGTGTATGTTTTTCCACTCTGTTCCACAGTATATTATTTTTTTGATAATTTTCATTTTATTTCTCATATAGGTATTATATTCTAATAATTAACTATACTCTTTTCAAGGACATTTAGATGTCCTTTATGACATTTCTATTTTTCTAACACTTAACAGAGATGTAATCTATATAATAGATATTTTAAAATTTCTTTTTGAAAAATTTTATTTAGATTTTTAAATATAGATTATTTGTAATTCAAAATATCCTAGTGAAAATGCTCTCATCTTTGTTCTCCATCTTTTTCTTCTGCTTTGTTGGTGTATGTTTCTTTTCATAAACCAATATCATGCCATTTTAATTATTTGGGCTTTATAATATTTTAATACCTGATAAGACTACCCTTCTTTCACTGCTTTTATTTATTTATTTATTTTGCTGTTTCCTGACTATTCTGGCTCTTTCCCCACACATATAAACTTTGGAATCAGTTTGTCTAGTTTCAGGGGGAAAGAAGTTGATAGTTTTGGGAGGCATGCTCTAAGGTGCTTTTTTGTTTTTTTGTTTTTTTTAATTTTTGGCTTCCCTCTATTAATTTTGATTGCTGTGAGACTAACAATCAATATTAGTGAAGATATTTAGTCTAATTTTTTCATCTTAATGCTGGAGGGTTGGAGTGATAAGGGTTAGGACACCTCTGGTATATTCCCATAAACTCCTATCTTTTTTACCTTACTCCTTGTAAAATTCTTTCCAGGAGGTTTCAGTGTCTGTTTTGAAGATGTTGAATTTTCCATGGTGTTAGGACAGCTCGTAGAAGAAGTCTCTACAGGTTGAGCCTGTGTACCTAAAAAACAAAATGTTTTGTTGCATAGCTTCTTAAGACTTCA
This sequence comes from Bison bison bison, assembly GCF_000754665.1. NCBI lineage: Eukaryota > Metazoa > Chordata > Mammalia > Artiodactyla > Bovidae > Bison > Bison bison. The sequence goes on along the minus strand of NW_011495072.1, from coordinate 6,863,841 downwards.
GATTACATACAGGTATATATTCAGTAATTCTTAGCTTGATTTTTCTGTACATTATTTTTGCAATAGATTATGCATTTTTAAAATTTATTGTCTTTATCTTATTTAATCATTCTTTGTACCTTTTCCATTTAGGTCCTATTTTATGGTCTCATTTTATGGTCTCATTTTTCTATAAATTTTGAGAGAGTACTGTCACTTACAATCTTCATCAGCAAGAAGGAAGGACTCTAAGGTTCTCTCTGGCAGTGGAGGTGGTGGGGAAGAAGAACGATCTTGTTGTAGATCTATGAAAAAAAATATACAAAAAAAAAAAAACCTATCAATTGAAAGTCCTAAGTTAAGCTTGTATTTTGAGACAAATGTATGATATTGCTTATTTGTGGAATAAAAAAAATGGTACAAATGAACTTATTCACTAAACAGAAATGGAGTCACAGATGTAGAAAACAAATTTATGGTCACTAAAGGGGAAGGGGGGAGGGATAAATTGGGAGATTTGGATTTATATATACACACTGATATAAAATAGATAACTAATAAGAACCTACTTTATAGCACAAGGAAATCTACCCAATACTCTGTAATGGCCAATATGGAAAAGAATCTAAAAAAGAGTGAATCTATGTATATGTATAACTGATTCACTTTGCTGTACACCTGAAACTAACAACACTGTAAATCAACTAAGCTCCAATAAAAAGTATTAAAAAATCCCTTTTTGGTTTTATATTATTTTTCCAATTTTTCAATATTAACCTGTAACAGCCAAATATAAAATTATCTGAACAATGACTGGAGCCTCAAAATTTTTGTTATTGTAGCTCTTTAGTCAGTGAACCTATGCTTTATCACAAATTTAATAGCTGATTTATAAAAGTACTCTTCCAAAGAATTTGAACCTGACTTTAGTCAAGCTTCTAGTCTTACTATAATTTTGCAGGGAATCCTAGAGATAGAGGAACATGTTAAATAAAACCATGAGGAAACAAACAGCCAAATTTGGAATATTAACAGTCTTAAGGACATGCCCTTCAACAAGTAAATGGCAAGAGACAACATAAAAAAAGAAGTTACAAACTTTAAAAGGCTTAACACACATATAAAACAAATGCAAGATGTAGACTTTGTTTGAATCCAGCTTCGGATAAATCAACTGTAAAACATTGTTTGAAAAAAAAAAACACATGCTTGAGACAATTCAGGAAAATGAACAAAGTCTGGATATTAGATAATATTAAGCAATTATTAATTTTATTAGTGTGATTAATGCTATTATCGTAGGTTTAAATGTATGTTTGAATATTTCTGTGATTTGATTGTTGTTGTTTAGTTGCTAAGTTGTGTCCGATTCTTTGGGACCCCATGGACTGTAACCCACCAGGCTCCTCTGTGGAATTTCCCAAGCAAGAGTACTGAAGTGAGTTGCCGTTTCCTTCTCTAGAGGATCTTCCTGACCCAGGGATTAAACCTGTGACTCCTGCATTACAGACAGATTCTTTACCACTCAGCCACCTGAAAGCCCATTTCCGTGATAAAGAATTTTAAATAATGGAGCTATTTTCCCACAACATAAGTCCTAAAGATACAAATGGTGTTCTATTGATGTATGCTCCTCATTGTACAGCACTAAGTATAATTTTATACTCTATTAATGTCTTTTGAAAATGAATACATGGTTAAGTGCTAAAGTTTTATCTGTCTTTGGTCATTGGGTTTTTTAGGTCTCAAGACTTATCTATAAAGCAGGTTCTCTTGTTTATTGCTTGTTTCCTGGGTAATATGCAAAAATTAAATATCAATGCAGTACTTCCATCACCGAATACAGTCACTGGCAAATAGTAGGCATTTAATAAATATTTGATAACTACTCTAAAGTAGCTTATCACTTTCCAGTTTGATTTTAGGAAGTATTATGAGAACTATAACTTTCAGATAACAATATCCTGCCAAATACCATCCCAAAATACCATTTTCACCTTAATGCTCCCCTGATAAAGAACCTACAGTGCTTATTACTTATTAAATCTAAATTCTTCTGCCAAATTTTATGTGTGATAAAATACACATAACAATATTTGCCGTTAATGACATTTAGTACATTCATATTGATGTGCAAATATCACTGCAGTCTGGTTACAAAATTTTAATCTTCTGAAAAGAAACTACACGCCCATTTGGTAATCACTTCCCATTACCCCCAGATTAGATGGGCAACCACAAATCTGCTTTCTCTCTATATAGATGTGTTTGTTCTGGATATATCATCTGCATATCCTTTAAGTCCTTCAGAACTTTCCCACATTATCTATCCAGATTTATTTTCCTTATTTCCCTAAAATAGAACCTCTGTTGCAATTAAATTAACCTACTTACAGTTTCCTTACAGTTTATGATCTGTACCCATCATGCTTATTTTTACCTTTGAGTCACTGTTACTCTGATCTCTGCTCCTAGAATTCACTCTTTTTTCTTCTATCAATAATTTTCAATTTCTTTTCTCTACTCAATGAAACCTTCCCTAACCACTCCAATGATGCCTTTTTTTTTCCCCCAGACTCCTGGTGATTAGAATCGATGCCATATAGATAACTTAATAGTTGCAATGAGTATTAATTCTGTCTACCCAGTTTGAGTACATATATAATCATTAAGCAACCCACTCCAGTCTTCTTGCCTGAAGAATCCCATGGACAGAGGAGCCTGGTGGGTTACAGTCCATGGGATCACAAGAGTCGGACACGACTGAGTGACTAACACTGTAATCATTGAGCAAGTGCTCTTTCTTATATATCCTGCCTATTCTAACATTGGATAAGGCACACCGAACTTTAAATGTTCATTTAATAATTACCTAATGAAAATTATAATAGGTAACATTTAATGAGGGGCTTCCCTGAAAACATTTAATGAGAACTTATTTGATAACCACTGTGCTAAAAGCTTTATACTTCTTTTTTCTCACTAAATCCTCACAAAAATCCTCTTAGAAGGAAAGTTCTATTATCCTCATTTTATCAATGAGAAAAATCACAGTCCATGGAGTCGCAAAGAGTTGGACATGACTTAGCAACTGAACAACAGCAATATATAACTTAAACAAGGTCATAGATTTTGATAACTGTTGGTAGGCCGGGGATTTGAATGAAAGTCTACCTGACTCCAAAGCCCATGCTTTTTAACGTCTATGTTATACTACTTATTTATATATTTGAATAATATGTTAATATGAATGAATATGTTAAGGGTAACTACTACCTGTCATAATACATGTAAAATACCTATCAGTGTTCAATAACTGTTGGCTGTTGGTGGTATTATTCATTGTGTAAAACAAGTAAGAAAGTACTGGAGAGGCAACAGCAAGTTAAAAACCTAAGTGGTCAGAAATAGTTTTTCAGAATGACAGTGTTAACAATGATAAAACCAGTAAAATGGAACTGCTGCAAAGTTTTAAGAAGTTGTATCTGAAATAGTTGGGTTGTATATCAAGGAGGAGAATTCTAAAATCCTGTTTTCCTCTTACCCTTCACAAAACAAAACTACTAGGCTAGGAAAACCAGAAGTAAATCAATGAGTAGTGGAAGCTATTATGGAAACCATGCCATCTCCTGAGGTGAATTACTCTAAACTTAATGAGCCATTCTTGTACAAATTGTTACGGCTAAATGTCACCTAAAGCCAAAGAAAATAAATGTTTTACCTGATTTTGGACTCCGGGGTTTTACACTCTGGAAGAAAAAAAAAAAGTGAAAGAACAACATGTACACAAATCTATAAACTCTAGGCAATAAATAGCATTTAAAAAAATTATATTTCTATACCGAGTTATGAAATGTTTCCCTATTTTTCCTAATTTATAAATATGCTGAATGAGTTGTGAAGAATCAGCTACTCTTACAGTGATTTTTTTTTTATATGTCATGACTTTTGGTTCTAAATTGATCCCTTCTGTACTTATTTCCTCCTACTCAGAACATTTCCCTGAAAATTTAATTTAAGTTTAGGTTGTTGCAATTGAAATTACTTCATGATGCTGGAATAGAGGGATTGTTCTTTTTTACCCTTGGACTTGTTAAGATAAAGACCACTAGCAGTAACAGTAACAGTTACTAGTACATTAAAAGTGTAATTTAAAAGGTAGAGAATATTTTTACCACCACTGCAACTGTAGGTATGTTTAAATGTTTTAGATAATTACTCTTCTGATCTCTGAAAGGTTAAGATAGTTGGTTCATCATAGAATTGTACACAAATGCATAACAGATTGTTGAAAGTGTAGGTTTTTCTTCTAGAACCAGATAACACAATTCCAGAAGGTTTATATTAAATAATATAGACATCTGTTATTTTTTAAAAACTGCTGTCTATAATATGGTATCACAGCTAACAAGAAACTGCCTACCAGATGACTACTATGAACAAGCAATCTATTTATGAAACAATATTTTTGCCTTGATTGTGCTTTATGAATAAGGTCAAATGTTTACTCTTTCACTAAATCTTCCTTGATCACTTCCAACCTGAAGGGATCTCTCACTCTTTCAAACCTTAAGAGCTTTCATATGGCGTTGATTATATTTGTCTTGTTATAATAAATCCAGACAAAAATAGACTTTGTATACACATGCTATATCTCTACTGCTAAACTTCAAATTTCTTAAGGACAATAACTGTATATTACACATCTTTTTATTCCCCACATTCTCTACCACATTGTTTTATAAAAAGTATCCGCTCAATATTTACTAACCGATAGATGTTAAAAATATATAAAGACAAGACCACAGTCTGTTGAATCTTAGTGAGTAGAGTCAGAAAAAATAGTTATTGAACTTGCTTGGTCTGCTGCTGCTGCTGCTGCTAAGTCGCTTCAGTTGTGTCCGACTCTGTGCGTGCGACCCCATAGACGGCAGCCCACCAGGCTCCTCCGTCCCTGGGATTCTCCAGGCAAGAACACTGGAGTGGGTTGCC
>NW_011495072.1:6774167-6858770 GCF_000754665.1 Bison bison bison | reverse complement strand
GAGTGGGTTGCCATTTCCTTCTCCAATGCAGGAAAGTGAAAAGTGAAAGTGAAGACACTCAGTCGTGTCCGACTCTTAGCGACCCCATGGACTGTACCCGCCAGGCTCCTCCATCCATGGGATTTTCCAGGCAAGAGTACTAGAGTGGGGTGCCATTGCCTTCTCCATTACTTGGTCTAAGTCTTACCAAATCATCAGATTTCTTTGATTCAGATGTTCCACTGCATTCTAGTGATGTTCCAATTTTTACCTTCACAGGTGAAGATGAAGATGTGGGAACACCCTGTGGGAGTTCTCCTGTAATATAAATAAATAAATATGATTCAATTCTTAGGAGTATTGTAATTTTAAAGGGCAAATGTTACTCAGCATTGGCACACAGAATTCTGAAAGGACCTGAGGAATAATCTAGTTAATCCACACTTTACTTTACACTCACTGAACTGTACTCACCGGCTTCCTCTACTACAATAAAAGATTCAGGTGTCCGTTCAGGAAGTGGAGGAGGGATTTCATCATCTATCCTTGGAGAAGTTGCTATCAAAAATATAATCACAATTTTTAATTAGAAAAATTCAAAGATTTTTTAAAAGATACTTAAGCTGGTATCTGTTCACTCAACAATCCACAGAAAATTCTTATATTCTAATCTTGATACAAATTATGTCAAACATCACTAAGATGTATAAGCTGGTATCTGTTCACTCATGGAAAAAGCAACATAAATTCTCTCATCCTAAGTTGTAAACCCAGGTTTTTTTTTTTATTCTTCAAAATTTACTTCTTTTAAAAGCCCAAGGATATTTTAATTAAGTTGCTGAGTATGGTTAACATAATTAAAATTTTATATTAATTTAGGAAGCTTTGAATTGTTTTCTGCATAACTTTTGCCCTTTGTTTTACATAGAACATACAATACAGCATCATGAAGCACCTTAACATGCCAGATTCAATTACAGAGGAGGTAAAATCATAAAGATTTTAGTATTTCTTCTTCATTCTTATAGAATTAAGAATATTGACATTTTCCTTTTTACAAAACAATGGTATAACAAGGTTTTCTGTTAATGTATTTCTATAGATGTGTTCAGAATTTTTATAGAATTTGCTGTTATGAGAAATTGCCACCAGATGGCACACATGTCAATGTTGCTACAATCCTTGAAAAAGATTTGGTTTCCAAAGTTGGTTTAAGGTATTGTGGGTATCTAGAAAAATAAAATTTCTTTAAATCATAAAACAAGATCAAAGTATATAACCTTTCCTTCTAATCAAAGAAGGAACTAGATACAAATGAAATATTTTTATAACAAAGCTATGCATCTGTGTATCTTTTGAGGAACTCTGTACAGTGAATGTCATGGGTGGGTGCTCTGTCGCTCAGTCATGTCCTACTCTTTGTGACCCCAGGGACTGTGGCCTGCCAGGCTCCTCTATCCATGGGATTTTTCAAGCAAGAATACTGGAGCGAGTTGCTATTTCCTCCTCCAGGTGATCTTCCTGACCCAGGATTGAACCCGCATCTCCTGCATTAGCCGGAGGATTCTTTACAAATGATGTCATAGAGAAAAAGCTTTCTCTGTTTCCTACTTAGGTGGAATGTTCTATATAAATTTCTGATGATATACCTAAAAGAGTTAAATTTGTTTTTTTGCTTTCCTTCATCTTCTTCCACATCAAACTATTACAATTGGTGACTGCAGTCATGAAATTAAAAGACGCTTACTCCTTGGAAGAAAAGTTATGACCAACCTAGATAGCATGTTCAAAAGCAGAGACATTACTTTGCCAACAAAGGTTCATCTAGTCAAGGCTATGGTTTTTCCTGTGGTCATGTATGGATGTGAGAGTTGGACTGTGAAGAGGGCTGAGCGCCAAAGAATTGATGCTTTTGAACTGTGGTGTTGGAGAAGACTCTTGAGAGTCCCTTGGACTGCAAGGAGATCCAACCAGTCCATTGTGAAGGAGATCAGCCCTGGGATTTCTTTGGAAGGAATGGTGCTGAAGCTGAAACTCCAGTACTTTGGCCACCTCATGCGAAGAGTTGACTCATTGGAAAAGACTCTGATGCTGGGAGGGATTGGGGGCAGGAGGAGAAGGGGACAACAGAGGATGAGATGGCTGGATGGCATCACTGACTCGATGGACGTGAGTCTGAGTGAACTCCAGGAGTTGGTGATAGACAGGGAGGCCTGGTATGCTGCGATTCATGGGGTCGCAAAGAGTCGGACACGACTGAGCAACTGATCTGATCTGATCTGATCTGAATAGAGTATTTACTTCTACTTTCAAACCACTCGGTAATATGAAACATTGTTTTTGCCTAAGAGCTTTCCAGGTGGCGATAGTGATAAAGAACCCACCTGCCAATGCAGGAGACATAAGAGAAACAGGTTCAATCCCTGGGTTGGGAAGATCCTCTGGAGGAGGGCGTGGCAACCCACTCTAGTTAGTATTCTTTCCTGGAAAATCCCATGGACAGAGAAGTCCGGAGGGCTACAGTCCATAGAGTTGCAAAGAGTCAGATATGACTAAGCAACTTAGCACAGTGATTTTTGCATAATATGCAAAAATACAAAATTGTAAAAGAGATAAAAGTATGAAATTAAAGATTTATAAAAGATTAAAATCTCACACAGACTACTGAACACATATCCTCATCTATAAAGTTATTATAAAAAGACAGAAAGTGAAAGTGTTAGTCACTCAGTCATGTCTGACTCTTTGCAACGCCATGGACTGTAGCCTGCCAGACTCCTCTGTTCATGGAATTCTCCAGGCAAGAATACTGGAGTGAGTAGCCATTCTCTTCTCCAGGGGATCTTCCTGACCGAGGGACTGAACCGAGTTCTCCTGCATTGCAGGCAGATTCTTTACTGTCTGAACCACCAAGGAAGCCCCTATAAAAGGACAAGAGGAAATCAAATCCTCCTCTTCCTACTCCTGCAGGAAAAGAATTCAATTCTTAGCAATCTGTTCAATTTAGTATAGCCACATGGTTCTCCAACAAAAATTCTGAGTGACCATGTGGTACTGTTGATCGAATCTTTTCTGATGTTCTTTTGGAAGTTGTTTCTGCATGCTAAGGATAAACTGTGGACTTTTGATAGACACACTGAGGAACGAGGATTACTGCCTTTAGAAGCACGCCTGCTGGCATAGGTCCTGTACTAGATCTGATTGCCTCTACTGTTGCTTGTTTCATGGAATTTTTCTTTTCTTTTCTTTTCTTTTTTTTTTGAGGAGGAGGAGGGAAAAGAGGCAAGCAGGGAAGGAAAAGGGGGAAGGTGAGATGAAACCAAATCTTATAGAAACAAAGTATCTAAAATACCATACTAACTTTTAAAAATAACTTACCTACTGCTGCTGTCTCTTGGTTCAGTGGTGGGGGAAAGTTGGTCAGAGTACTCAGTGTTAAAGAATCATGTGAATTGTAATAAGGAAAGAGGGTTGTAGAGGATTTTGACAGTGAAGAACAAGGTAAAACACTTCCATCTTGCTTCTGAGGTAAATTAAAAGACATCTTAGAATGAGCACTACTTGGAGACAATGATGAAAAATAAGGATCTTCTACTAAAGACATATAAGAATGCTCATTTAAAGCACCAGAGTCATGCTGCTTTGCATTAGCAGCATTGCATGTTTGATGCTTAGAGTCATGTAATGGTGAAAAATTCAGTTCTGCTGTAGAAACATGCATCACTTTTTGAGCCTGATCAACACAAGAATTGTGTGGTTGAGATTCCAAATAAAAATTTCCCTTTATGTCCAACTCTTTGCTGTCTCTCTCTTGCATCAATTCAAAGGGAGTTGATTTGGTCCGCAGTATTGGCTTCTTTAAATTAGAGTATCTTCCTGCTGCATTTACAGGTTTAGATTTAGGATATGCTCCAAACAAAATGGAACTCAAGTCCAAACTTTGATGCTTCTGAAGAGGCTCCCCAGCTATTGGGAATACCTTTGTCTCCCATTTCATGGTTGTGTCAGCATTTTTGTTACAACCACAGTTCAGTTCCAAAAACTCTAAAGAACTGCTCTGTTTAGCAGAGTGCATGACTAACCCTTCCTTTTCATTTATTTCGGAAGTTCTGAGGTCAAAGGAAGAAGCTTCTGCACTTTTCACCCTTATCCTTCCTTTGCTCTGTTGGTTCATCACTGTTGCTTCTTTTATGTTACTGAAACAGAAAGAAAGTGATGATGATACCATATTCCAAAGAGGCCTCTTCCCATACCCTCTTCTCAGCATCACGATGAGATATTCCTCCCAGACACAATTAGACAACATTGTATGTGTAAAACTATACTCACCTTTTTGGTAAACTAGGAGAATAAGATTTTGCTTTTATGTTGGGATTTTGCTCAAAAACTGAATCCTTTGCTTGAATCTTCAAGAGAAGTGAGAGATTGATTTTTAGTGAAGCGATGGTCATGATAGATTTTAACATTCATAAGATGGAAAACTTATTTCTCAAAAAATATAAAGATTTAAAATAATTCATGAAAGAATCATATGAGTTTCCAAAATATTGAATGTAGCAAGAACTTGTTCACATACTGAGATCAAAAGGATCAAAATAAAAGATTAGTGTTATGGAGATTAAGAAGGACTTGCTTATAGCATCATCTTTCATATGTAAAAGTTTTAAAATGTTGTTTACTTAAAATACAACTTTATTCTCAAAAACATTGTACTTTCAGAAATTTCATCATCTCAGCTTTTTATGTTATATCCTCATGCCTGCTCCATCTTTTTCTTCCTTACTGTGCTCCAACTATACCAGTTTTCTTGCCATTCCTTAAGTATACCAAATTCATTTCCAATTCAAAGCTTTTACTATTCTTTCTGATTGAAATACCCTTGTTCAATACATTTTGCATGGTTGGTTCTTTCTAAAGTGATTATCCTCTACTTAAATGTCACCTGTGTAAGGAAACCTTCCCTGACCACTCAACCTAAAATCACATTCCCACCCACCTGCACAAACGCTCTCAATCTTTATTTTCTTCATAGCAATTATCACATTACGAAATTTGTTATTGTGACTCATGGAATCCAAGCTACCAGCAATTGTAAAAAATATCCTGCCTTTGGAGCTGTTTAAATTTGTTTTCTAAAAAGTCAGCAGTGATAAGATTCCACTTATAATGGGTTTAATTGTGACTCTCAAAAAGATATGTTGAAATCTAATCCCTGCAATCTGTGAATGTGGTTTTATTTGGAAATAGGATTTTTCCAGATGTAATTTAAGATGAGATCATATTGGATTATAGTGGGCCCTAATACAATGACTTGTGTCCTTATAAGAAGAGAAAGCACAGGGAGAATATGGTGTGATGATGGAGACAGAGACTGGAGCGATGTATCTGCAAGCCAAAGAACACCAAGGATTTCTGGAAACACCAAAAAATAGGAATAGGCAAGGAAAATTCTTCCCCTAGAGCTCTGAGACCATGGCCTTGATGACACCTTGGTTTTAGACTTTGTGACTCCAGAATTGTGAATTTTAAGCCCTCCTTGGTTTACAGTACTTGTTACAGTAAGCCTAGTAAACTGATACAGAAAATTTATTACTCCACTTTTAATAATGAATAGAACAATCAGAAGATCAACAAAGAAATAGAGGACAGACATGGATAATCAAATTTTGGTTTTGTTGGTTTTCTCCATTGTTTTTTTATTGTAAACTGAAAAGAACTAACAAACGCTTATAGAACACTCTACCCAGCAACACAGACATTCTTCTCAAACATTTATGGAATGTTCTCTAGGACAGACCATATATTAGGCCACAAAACAAGCTTTAATAAATTTTTAAAAATAGAAGTCATACAAAGTATCTTTTTCAATTAGAATGGATTGAGACTAGAAATGAATAACAGAGGAAAATCTGGAAAATTCACACAGATGTATAAATTAAACTGTGTTAAACAACTAGCGGGTCAAAGGAGAAATCACAATAGAAATGAGAGAATACTTAGAAATAAATGAAAATACATCATACCAAAATATACGGGATACAGTGAAAGCAGTTCTCAGAGGTAAATTTACAACTGTAAATGTGTAAAAGAAAGATTTCAAATTAATTATTTAACTGTACATCTTAAGGAACTAGTATAAGAACAAGCTAAACCCAAAGCCAGCTGAAGTAAGGAAATATTAAAAGATTATAGCAGAGATAAATGAAATAGAGACTAAGAAAACAATGGAGAAAACCAACAAAACCAAAATTTGATCCTTTGAAAAGATCAGTAAAAATTCACAAACCTTTAACTAGATGGACAAAGGAAAAAAGAGAAGACTAAAATTGCTAAAATCTCAAATTACGGAAATAAAAGTGGGGACATTATGCCCAATTTCATAGAAATAAAAAATATACATAATAATAGGAACAATTGTATGCCAACAAATTGTATAACCTGGATTAAATGGACAAATTCCTGAAATACTTGATCAACCAACACTGACTCAGAAAGAAATGCAAAATCTGAATAGACCTACAACTGGTGAGTAGACTGAATCAGTAATCAAATATTTTCCCAACAAAGAAAAGTCCAGGATCAGACAGCTTCACTGGTGAATTCTACCAAGCGTTTAAGGAAGAATAAACACCTGCACAAACTCTTCCTAAAAACTGACTGACAGTGCCAAGTCGATCACCTATGAGAACAGTAAATCCCTGTTACCAAAAGTGGACAAAGATGCTACAAGCAAAAGACGAATATTCTTCATGAATATTGATGCAAAGTCCTCAATAAAATACTAGCAAACTGAATTCAGTGTAGGAAAAGAATTACACCCTTTGACCAACTGGGATTTATTTCCAGAGGGCAAGGAATCTTGTGCAACAATCTTCAACATAAGAAATCAGTGTAACATATCATATTAAGAGAATTAAAGGGAAGAAATCCACATGATCATATCAATTGATGCAGAAAAATTTGACAAATTCTTGATAAAAATATTCTAATAACCTAGGAATTTAAGGGAACTTCCTCGATATGATAAAGGTTATATATGAAAAACCTACAGCTAATATCATACTCAATTGGTGAAAGATTACAAGCTTTCTCCCAAGATCAGGCATATGACAAGGATGCCAATTTTTACCACTTTTAGTCAACATAATACTGGAGGGTCTAGCCAGAGCAATTAGGCACAAAAAAAACAAAGGTATCAAAATGGAAAAGAAGTAAGTAAAGTTATCTTCATTCGCAGATGACATGATTTTATATGTGGAAGGATTCCACACACATACACACACACACACAATTGCAAGACCTAATAAACCAATTCAGCAAAGTTGCAGAATATGTAGTCAACACACAAAAACCAGTTGCATTACTATAAAATAACAATAAACAATCTGAAAAGAAAATTAGAAAAGCAATTAGCATCAAAAATATACATACTAAAGAATAAATTTAACCAAAGAAATGAAAGACTTATATGCTGAAAACTACAAAGCATTGCTGACCAAAAAAAGGGGAGACGTTCTATGTTCATGAAGTGGATGATATTATTGTTACAATATCATTACCCAAAGTAATCTACAGATTCAGTGCAATCCCTATCAAAACGATGCCTTTGCAGAAATAGAAAACCTCATCTTAAAATTCATGCAGAATCTCAAGGGACTCTGGCTAGCTAAAACAATCTTGAAAAAGAAGAGCAAAGGTGAAGGACTTAAACTTCCTGTTATCAAGAGGTACTACAAACAGTAATACAATAAAGTTGTAATAAAACTATGTAATAAGTTTTACAGTATGTAAAACTTACCAATAAAACAATATGGTACTGACATTGAACAGCCATACAGATTAATGGAATAAAACAGAGAGCCTAACAGTAAACTCACAGAAAGAGCAACTGATTGTTTAAAATATTTATTTGGCTATGTCAGGTCTTATTTGTGGCATGCAGGATCTTTGACGTTTGTTGAAGTATGTGGGATCTAGTTCCCTGACCAGGGATTGAACCTGGGTTCCCTGCATCAAGAATGTGGAGTCTTAGCCACTGGACCACCAGGGAAATCAATGAGCAATTGATTTTTGATGAGGTTGCCTAGAGCATTCAATGGAGAAGAGACAGCCTTTTCAACAAATGATGCTGGGAAACTGGGCATCTACATGCGAAAAAAATGTTGGATTCTTGCAGTATATACAAAGATTAACTCAGAATGGATCAAATACCTAAACATAAGAGCTAAAACTAAACCTCTTAGAAGAAAACAGAAAGCTTCACGGCATTGGGTCTGGCAATGATTTCATATATATGACACCAAAGGCACTATCAACAAAACAAAAAAAGAGACAAATTGGATTTTATGAAAATTAAAAACTTATATGCATCAAAGTGCAAAATCAACAGAGTGAAAGGGCAACACACATATATCTGATAAAGATTAACATCCAGAATATTTAGAGAACTTCTAAGACTCAAAAACAACCAACTCAAAAATGGAAAAAAGACACAAAAACAGACATATGGACAATGGAAAAGAATAGAGAGCCCAGAAGTAAACCCACACACCTACAGTCAATTAATTTTCAACAGAAGAGGCAAGAATATACAATGGAGAAAAACAGTCTCTTCAGCAAGTTGTGGTGGAAAAGTTGGACAGCTGAATGTAAAACAATGAAATTAGACCACACCCTCATATCATACACAAAAATTAACTCAAAATGGCTTGAAGACTTAAATATAAGATATGACACCATAAAAATCCTAGAAGAGAATTCTCTAACATAAATTGTACCAATGTTTTCTTAGGTCAATCTCCCAAGGCAACAGAATAAAAGCTAATATAAACAAACGGAACCCAATCAAACTAACAAGCTTTTGCACAGCAAAGGAAACCATAAACAAACAAAAAGACAACCTAGGAACTAGGAAAAATATTTGCAAATAATATAACCAACAAGAGATTAATTTCCAGAATACACAGCTCATACAACTCAATGACAAAAAAACAAACAATCCAATCGAAAAAAGGGCAGAAGACCTAAATAGACATTTCTCCAAAGATACACAGGTGGCCAAAACACATATGAAAAGATGCTCATCATTGCTAATTATTAGAGAAATGCAAATCAAAACTATGAGGTACTACCTCACACCAGTCTGAATGACCATCATTAATTCTACAAATACTGGATAGGGTAGGGAGAAAAGGGAGCCCTCTTACACTGTTGATGGGAATGTAAATTGGTACAGTCACAATGGAAAACAGTATGGAGGATCCTCAAAAAACTGAAGTCATAAAATCCAGCAATCCCACTCCTGGGCATATATCCAGACAAAACTATAATTAAAAAACATTATTTTTTTAAAAAAGAAACTTGTTTTCAACAAAGAAGGAAGAAAAGATGCATGCACCCTTATGTTCATAGCAGCACAATTTATAATAGCTAAGATATGGAAGCTATTTAAATGTCCATCAACAGATGAATAAACAAGATGTGATATATATATATATATACATATATATTTATATTTTAATACATGTGTGTATATATATATATATGTTAGTTGTTTAGTCATTAAGTTGTGTTCAACTCTTTGCAACCCCATAGACTAGAGTCTGCCAGGCTCCTCTGTCGCGATCCCTGGGTCAGGAAGATCCCCTGGAGAAGGAAATGGAAACCCACTCCAGTATTCTTGCCTGGGAAATCCCGTGGACATAGGAGCCTGGCGGGCTACAGTCCATGGGGTCACCAAAGAACTGGACACAACTTAGTGACTAAACAACAACAATAACAATTTTTTATTGTATGCATTTAGGTGCTATAAACTTTGCTCTGGAGCTGTGTGTGACAAATCTCAATATGTGGTATTTTTGTATTTTTATTCAGTTCAATGTGGTTTTCAGAAATTTCTCTTTAAACTTCCTTTTTTGAGTCAGTGGATTTTTTCGAAGAGTCTTATGTGGTTTCCAAGTACTTGGTTCTTGTTATTTTTCTGTTATCAACTTTGATTTTCATTCCATAGAACTCAGAAAATACATTCTATATGATATCAATTCTTTATATTTTTGAGATTGTTTAACGGCCCAGGATGTGATCCACCTTGGTATATGTTCAATCAGGACTTGAAAAGAATGTATATTCTTGTGTTATTAGGTGGAGACTCCTATAAATATCAATTTGATCCTGTTGGTGGTGGTGGTGTTAAGTTTTCACATATTCTTGCATAGTTCCTGCTGAGTTCTATAAATTTTGAGAGAGGGGTATTGAAGTCTCCAAATATAACTGTGGATTTTTCTATTGCTCCTTTTAATCCTATCAGTTTTTGCTTCACCTATCTTGCAGGTCTGGTCCATACACACTTAGGATTGTTAAATACATCTTACTGGTGGATTGACCCTTTTATCATTATACAATATCCCTCCCTTTCTGTGGGAGAATAACTCTTTATTCTGAGGTCTCTCTATTATTAATATGGTTACTCTTGCTTTCCCTTTATTCATGTTTACACAATATATATTTTTCTAATCCTTTATTTTAAACCAACTTAAATATTTGAAACGTATTTCTTACAAACAGCATATAGTTGGGTCATGTTTTCAATACATGCTGCCAATCTGTCTATTAATTGGTATATTTGTACTACTTACTTTCAGTGTAATTATTAATGTGGTAGAGCTTAAGTCTCCAACTTTACCTGTTGTTTTCTGTTTGTTCTTCATTTCTCATTTCTTTTTCCTGCCTTTTTCTCTTTCCTGCATATTTAGAATTTCATTTTGATTTACCTATAATGTTTTTTAAAATATATCTTTGTACAGTTTTTGTAGGAGTGGCTCTAGTAATTACACCATATATTCATGACTTATCAAAGTCTGTAAGTGTTCAGTTCAGTCAGTTCAGTTCAGTCGCTCAGTCGTGTCCGACTCTTTGCGACCCCATGAATCACAGCACGCCAGGCCTCCCTGTCCATCACCAACTCCCGGAGTTCACTCAAACTCACGTCCATCGAGTTGGTGATTCCATCCAGCCATCTCATCCTCTGTCGTCCCCTTCTCCTCCTGCCCCCAATCCCTCCCAGCATCAGAGTCTTTTCCAATTAGTCAACTCTGCATGAGGTGGCCAAAGTACTGGCGTTTCAGCTTTAGCATCATTCCTTCCAAAGAAATCCCAGGGCTGATCTTCAGAATGGACTGGTTGGATCTCCTTGCAGTCCAAGGGACTCTGAAGAGTCTTCTCCAACACCACAGTTCAAAAGCATCAAGTATTACTGTTTCACTAATTCAATACAGAAGCCTTACCTCCCTTTTACGTGTATAACCCTTCCTTTTTCATAATGCAGTTGCCTTACATATTTCTTCTAATACATTTAGAACCATATCAATGTTATAATTTTCACTTCAATCATTAAATAATGTAGAAAAATCAAGAGAAAAAGGAAAACCTATTATATTTACCCATGTTGCTTACCATATTATTTTTTCCTTTCCTTTCTATTTAGAAAAATTGCTTTGCCATTTTCTTAGGGTAGGTCTATCTATTGGCAACAAATCCCCTTAGTTTTTCTTCACCTGAGAGTGTCTTGATTTCGCCTTCATTCTTGAAGGATATTTTTTACTGGATGTAGAAATCTGTTGACAAGCTTTTTTCCTTCAGCACTTGTAAAATACTGTGCCACTTCCTTCTGGCCCCCATGTTTTCTGATGACATATTAATTTTCATTCTAATTATTTCAGCCCTTCAGTTAATATCATTTTTCTTTGGCTGCTTCCTAGAATTTTTTTATTTAGTTTTCTGAAGTTTACTTATGATGAGAATTTCAGTACTTTTTTAGACTTGCCTTTTTTCTCCTTTCCTCCTTGGACATCAATGACATTAATGCTAGGGGTTTTGTTATTGTCACTTAGTTTCCTAAAGCTCTATATTTTATTTTTATTTTATTTTTTAGTCTATTTTATTTCTATTGCTCAAATTGGGCAGTTTCTGTTGTTTTGTCTTTCAATTCATTAATTCTTTCCTTGTGTCCTGTACTCTGCTCTTAAATCCATTCTACTGAGCTGTTTTGTTTCCATTACCGTTATTTTTCAAATGTAAAATTCCTTTTCGGTTCTTCTTTATATCTTCTGTTTCTTTGCAAGGTCTTTATATTACTTTGCTGAGACTTTTTATTTTTTCATTTGTTTTAACATGCCTGTAATTGCTCACTGAAGCATTTTAATCATGGCTGCTTTAGAATCTTTGTCAGATAATCCTTACATCTCTGTCATCTTAGTGTTGTCATCTGTTGATTGTCTTTTACTCATTTGGTTTGAGATCCTCCTGGTGCTTGGTATGACAAATGATTTTTCACATGAAATCTAGATGTTTTTGTATTGTTATATTATTCTCTTTTAACTGGGGTAGCTTTTAAAAACCCATTCTGACAGGGGAAAGAAGAAGGGTGGGGGTGCTACCTCATTACTGCCTTGCCATTGCCAAGTGGATTCAGTCCCCACCAGTTTTCTCACAGTCTCTGTTAACACCTGAAGGGAGACACCATGGGAGAGGCTCTCCAGGTGGTCTCTATTGACACCATGGTCTGGGTGGTCTCATTACTGCTGGATAATGTTGAAAGTCCTGACTCTCCACTAGGCCTCTTCTGACACTCCATCAGTGGAGAGACGCTGGGGTACCAGGTTACTGCCAGGTAGAAACTCAGGCTCCCCACCTGGTTTCCATTGATACTGCAGGGAAACCTCATTTCAGGCCAGTGGAAATAAAACTCCTAGCTCTTTACTTGACTTTTTCTTGTTTTAAATGATTGTATATTTTTCTTTATTAGATTGATCACAAGAATGACACATAACACTGTCCTTCTGATAGAGTATTTATAGCTGACCTGTTGTCCTTCTCTGTATTACCATTTTTGTGAGGATGGAAATCTAGGCTCTCCACTTCTTTGTTGGCATAGGTGGGGTTGGGGGCCATTTTTTTCTTTGGTGTTGACTGAAGTAAAATACTTAGTATCTTAAAGTTTTCTGGTTTGCTGGACTGCCCCTTTCCTGGTTCTTTGACTGGAGAGAGCAGGATTTTGTTGGTTTATTGTTGTCTGTCCAATTTGTTGGTTTCTTCAGTTCCAAATCTGTGATATATGAAGAAAAAGAAAACTCAAGGAACTCACCTTCATGTCATTCCTTGGGTCCCAGTGTTCCTAGATGGTCTGTCTTCTCTCCATCTTTCAGAGTCTTCTTATATTTATTTTATATGTATGTTGTCCAGGGTTTCTAGTTGTATTTAGTGGAAAGAATAGGGGAAAGTATATCTACTTGATATTCCCAGAAACAGAAGTCCTCCTTGGCTGAGGTTAATCAGTTCCTTCTGTGGGAGGTTGAACCATGTTCCTATGTTCCTATTTATTGACTAAGGGCACACTCCAAACAACTCAACTGTCTGGAGCCATGGGCTATATCTAAGTACTGACATTTCCTAGAACCTAAAGTATTAAACCACATACTCCACCAGCATGTTAGGAGAATATTCTTTGTTCAAGAAGGTTTTATTTGAAAAGCAAGGATATGACTGTATCATCATGTCAAAGGAGAAAATCCATGTGATCATTCTATAAATGCAAAGATATGCAGTTGATAGACTTCAACGTTCTTTCTGAAAAAATTCTTAATAAAATAGAAGTCAATTAATACTTCCTTTAAACAATTAAAAGATATATCTCAGACTTCCCTGGTGGTCCAGAAGAATTTGCCTGCCAATGCAGGAAACACAGGTTCAATCCCTGGTCTGGAAAAATCTCACATGCCATGGGGCAACTGAGCCCTTGCGCCACAGCTACTGAGCCCATACTCTAAACCCCGCAAGCTGCAACTATGAAGCCCATGCACCTAGAGCCCATGCTCTGCAACAAGAGAAGCCACCACAATGAGGAGCTTGCACACGGCAACGGAGAGTAGCCCCCACTTGCCACAGCTAGAGAAAGCCCTCCCACAGCAGTGAAGACCCAGCACAGCCAAAAAAGATAATAAAATAAATAAAATAACTCCAATCAAATCAACATCACAGTTAGTAGTAAAACATGAGAATCTCTTCCACTAAAATTAGGTCATGCAATCACTTCTGTTATTTAAACTTGTTTTGGGACTACGAGCCAACGAAGTAGGCATGAACAGGATGTAAGTAACAATGTCTGGCAACTATATTCTTGTTTTCATCTCCTTCTCCTACACTTTTTCTTCAGAGCTGACATTCACTATAGGATTGCATAGTTCATTCTCTAGCCTCAAGAGTTTTTTTTTATTTTTTCTTTTTCACTCCAAATGCTTCATCATTCAAGTGATAGGAGTTGTGAGAGTCACATCTTATATACTTTGTATTCTTAATACTGTGAAAACAGTAGGTACTCAGTGAATATTTTCAGATGCATAATACAAAATGTGGCGTCAAAATTTTAATTAATTTGTATATATTACATACTCCCTGGAAGGTCAGTCAATAATTTAGTCTTATTAAGGTTTGTTCAGAATCTAATACTTTGTGATTCCAAATATTTGACATCAATTTTTGTGATGAGCTCAAAATAACATATTTAGAATGCTCAATATTTTTCAATTAGAATTTGGTCAAATCATAATTGTTTTCATACCCAACATTTTCAGCTAAGAATCCTTTGGATATTCTAAAATATTTTCAAAATTTGATGATACATATGCCATCAAAATGAAGCTTGAGTAACCTGAAAAATCATGTAAAGTATTCAACTACAATTTCACTTTATAATTGTCACTCTAACTTCTAACTTGCTGCATGACTGTCTAAAACATGAAAACAGAATATATGCTTGCCCTTTCACCCACTCCTATGGTTTCTAAATTGAGCTTAAAATGGTATGCAAAAGGTTAACCAAGACATTAATTTTCTAAGTTAAAGTACTTCAATTAAATTGTCCTTCTTCACAGGAGATTTATAGTGCAGCCGCATGCACATCTGACACTCCAGTTTAGTTGTGATGATAAATTATAAGTCGCCCTGCAACTAATCTGAGATCCTTTGACCAAAATCAACACGAAAACATTTTTTTTACAAAACATAAAATTTAAAATGTACCTCTGTTCCAGAGTGTTTATCCCCGATAATATCCATCTGTCTCGTAAATAGTTCTAATACAGCGTTGTAGACCAGTTCATACTGTTGCTGAAGAGCATCGCAAACCGGAACAAATGAAAATAAACAAATCTTGGTGAACTAACAGAATCTCAGGAGTATGAACACCAATCAAATCCTAGTATAGCAAACCTGAAACATTAGTTTAATGATAGTGCCTTATGTCTGTGCAGCCCATGTCAGGTTTCAAAACATTTTTAGGATGCTAGAAACAGCTAAATATTTGATCTACCTCTAGCTAATATACAAGGACCTTGCAGCATGCTTTTTATATTCTAACCCCACTTGCTTATTTCTCTTTCCTTCCACCATCCTCTCTCACAAAAGTTTGCTCACACTTTAAAATTTTCATTCCAGGGACTTCCCTGGAGGTCCAGTGTTTAAGACTCTGCTCTTCCATTGCAAGGGGCACAGGTTTGATCCCTGGTGGGGAAACTAAAATTCTGCACGCCACATGGCCAAAAAAAAATTGTTTTTTATTTCATTCCAGATGCATTTTTTCGGGGGTAATTCATCTCTTCTGGGAAAAGGTAGATTAATGTTGTTGATGGCTAACAGATAGCTTCAATATGACTCTCACAGTTGATCTGTAAAGTAGCTAGGTTGTTAACCCTGTTAATGATTTGTCTGAGATCATTCAGAAGTAATTTCAATGTCTTGGGTTAGTACCTGAACCTTTGACTCTTAGTTTAGTGCATTTGGATCAAGCTGCTGAAATTCTGTCTTAGCAAAGGATACCAAAGAAAAGAAGACCACTAAATAGAGTTTGGAAATTTGTGGTTATAAAGGAATTCCACTGCAGAGAAATGAGACCGCTATAATTACAGGTTTATGGGTTTTTACTACCTTGTTTTTGCCTCTGTACCTGCTCAAGCACTTGATTTTTGGATCTATTTTTCATCTAAATAGGCCTATTCAGGTTTTTCAATGACACTTCACACAATCGTATACAAACAAAATATAACTTTTGCCAAAAATAATTGTAGCAGGAGAATAGTGCAGAGTCTGTATCATCCAACATAGCCATTGTCCCACTCTTCAATTTTTTCTAAAGAAGACAGGAATCAGACAGGAAGCACTCATCTGGTTACAGTGCTGTTTCCTGGTTAGAGCAGTATCAGAAAAAGCAGCTACAGCAGATAAGTTATTTGTCCAAATAGTTGTTGATAATGCCAAAATGTGAAAGCTCACTTAAAACTATGTTAGCTGTCTTCCAACTCTTACATGGACTTTTTCTGAAATGATGTATGGCTTTATTTATTGATTCAGTAATACAGTTTAATGTTATACAATTAGGTTGCATACTTCCTGGAATCTTTATACATCTACATGGATTGGCCTTAAGTCTGACAGCCTTAACCAGCCAATGCTTTCATTTCACATAAACATTTCATTTCACATAAAATAAAGGTTGAATATAGAAAACACCTACAGTCATACACATGAAAAAGAATTCTCTTTTTCCACTAACTATTAGTGGAAAACCTGTGTGGGCCAAACAGAAGGTTTATATTATAATAGCTCTTAATTTTTTCCCTTTGATTTAGAACTTTTACATAAAAACATCTAAAGCGCCATTGTCATTTTTTTACTTCTAAACCTGTGTTCAAGTTCATTTGTAAGTGCTTTAAACACTGCTGCTGCTGCTAAGTCGCTTCAGTCGTGTCCGACTCTGTGTGACCCCATAGACGGCAGCCCACCAGGCTCCCCCGTCCCTGGGATTCTCCAGGCAAGAACACTGGAGTGGGTTGCCATTTCCTTCTCCAATGCGCAAAAGTGAAAAGTGAAAGTGAAGTCACTCAGTCGTGTCCGACTCTTTGCGACCCCATGGACTGTAGCCTACCAGGCTCCTCCATCCATGGGATTTTCCAGGCAAGAGTACTGGAGTGGGTTGCCATTGCCTTCTCCAGCTTTAAACACTAGGGTCTTACTATTTTAGCAATAAGAAATAGTTCTAACAAACTATGCAAAATGTGCTGTGTGCTTAGTTTCTACAGTTGTGTCCAACTCTTTGTGACCCTATGGACTGTAGACCACCAGGCTCCTCTGTCCATGGGATTTTCCCGGCAAGTATACTGCAGTGGTTTGCCACTCTCTCCTCCAGGGGATCTTCCCAACCCAGGGATGGAATCTATGTCTCCTGCGTCTCTCGCTTTGTACACAGATTGTTTATCCCTGAGTCATCAGAGATACCCGTGAAAAAAGTCTCTTTCCTAAAAAAAACCAATGACTGTTTGATGAAAGAATGAATGGGTGAATGCTTAACTCTATCTTAAAGATGGAGGCCATTTAGAAATATAGGTAAAATTATTAGTGTTGAAATATGGATACAATATGGGTGTTGGGCTTCCCTGGTGGCTCAGATGGTAAAGAAGCTGCCTACAATACAGAAGACCCAGGTTCAATCCTTGGGTTGGGAAGATCCTCTGGAGAAGGGAATGGCCACCCATTCCATTATTCTTGCCTGGAGAATTCCATGGATAGAGAAGCCTGTCAGGAGAATTCCATTGTTAGAGAAGTCCATGGGGTCGCAAAGAGTCAGACACATGTGGGTGCTGAAATATTACAGAATGTGAGAGATTTGGGCTGGGAATGTTTCACCTAAGAGGTAGAATGTGAGCTGGAGAAGAGAGAACAGGTGGAAAGCATTTCTTATGGAATGAATAGGTATGAGCACTCTGGGGTAGGTTAATCATATACTATGATACACATATAATCATATATATATATATATATATAAGATTGTTGTAATTGTGGAGTTTTAAATTTTTTTTTAAATATGCATACAATAAGGACCAGGAAAAAACTATAGAAAAATAGTAACAGTGACTCTCTCTAGGTGACAGGATTATAGATGATTTTTAAACTTTTTATTATTTTCTAAAATGAAGAAAATAATATAATTCTCCAGATTCTGTTACCACCTCCTGAAGAAGAAATTACAAATCTCTAATTTTGTATGGTTTCAGAAATGAATTACCACCACAAAATTTCAGGTTAACCTGACCCAGCTATTTCTTTCCAATAGGTCAAATAGTTTGTATATTTTTTTAAATATCCTTTGTAAGAAATATTGCTTTCTTAATATTTTCTGAACAGACAATAAAATATAAGGAATGAAAGGAATTTGGTCCAGGGCAAGGGATACAGGAAAAATATTGGGATATTTAGAGTTAGAGGAAGTGGAAATGGACCAAAACCCTCGATAGTAAAGCAGTCAGCTATTTTTGGATGCCTTGCTGTTACCAAATAAAGAGATGGAACCAGGCTCAGACATGTTATATTATTCACCATAGTCCATACCTGAGTTTGAACTAATGAAGGCCTCTGTGTTCGCATTTCCTGGATCAAACTAAAAACACTGAAGTTCTCAGGAATTATCTATCAAATAAAAGGAAAAAATATCTTACTCTTTTGTTCCTATCTAGAAAAAAAGAATGCACTTTTAAAACTAACAAGGTTTTTCATCACTTGCACCATTACTTAGAGCCTATGAAATACTGAAGAAACTCTTCAGAATGATATCACATTGGGTGATCAAATGTCTGAAGTTAAAAATATAATGAGGGAACACCCCACTCACACCAATGGACAGATCATCAAAACAGAAAATTAATAAGGAAACACAAGTTTTAAATGATACATTAGATGAGATGAATCTCATTGATATCTTCAGGACATTCCATCCAAATGTAGAAGAATACACCTTCTCAAGTGCACATGGAACATTCTCCAGGATAGACCACATCTTGGGTCACAAATCAAACCTCAGTAAATTAAAGAAAATTGAAATCATATCAGGCATCTTCTCTGACCACAACACTACGAGCGAAGATATCAATTACAAGAAAAATAAACTGTAAGAAACACAAACACGTGGAGATTAAACAACACATCTCTAAATAACCAAGAGGTTACTGAAGAAATCAAAAAGGAAATAAAAAAGTTTCTAGAAACAAATGACAATGAAAACATGACAACTTAAAACCTACAGGATACAGTGAAAGCAGTTCTAAGAGGGAAGTTTATAGCAATACAATCCTCCCTCAAGAAACAAGAAAAACATCGAATAGACAACCTAACTTTACACCTAAAACAACTGGAAAAAGAAGAACAAAAAACCCCCGAAAATTAGCAGAAGAAGGAAATCATAAAGATCTGAGCAGAAATAAGTTAAAAAGAAATGAAAGAAACAATAGTAAAGGTTAATAAAACTAAAAGCTGGTTCTTTGAGAAGATAAACAAAATTGACCAGCCTTTAGCCAGACTCATCAACAAAATTAGAAATGAAAAAGGAGAAGTTACAACAGACAATGCAGAACTACAAAGATTATAAGAGACTATTATGAACAACTATGTGGCAATAAAATGGATAACTTGGAAGAAATGGACAGATTCTCAGAAAAGTTCAATCTTCCAAGACTGAACCAGGAAGAAATAGAAATTATTAACAACCCAATTACAAGCACTGAAATCGAAGCTGTGATCAAAAATCTCCCAAAAAACAAAAGCCCAGGACCAGATGACTTCATGGGAGAATTCTATCAAATATTTAGAGAAGAGCTAATGCCTATCCTTCTAAAACTCTTTAAAAAATTGCCAAGGAAGGGACACTTCCAAACTCATTCTATGAGGCCACTATCACCCTGATACCAAAACCAGACAAAGACAGCACAAAAAAAGAAAACTATAGGCCAATATCACTGATGAACATAGATCCAAAATCCTCAACAAAATTTTAGCAAATAGAATTCAGCAACAGATCTAAAAGCTCATACACCATGATCAAGTTGCGTTTATTCCAGGAATGCAAGGATTCTTCAATATACACAAATCAATCAATGTGATAAACTATATTAACAAATTGAAAGATAAAAACCATATTATAATCTCAATAGATACAGAAAAAGCCTTTGACAAAATTCAGCACCCATTTATGATTAAAACTCTTCAAAAAATGGGTATAAAAGGAAACTACCTCAACATAGTAAAGGCCATATATGATAAGCCTACAGCAAACATTGTTTTCAATGGTGAAAAACTGAAAGCATTCCCCCTAAGATCAGGAACAAGACAAGGGTGTCCACTTTCTCCACTATTATTCAACATATTTCTGGAAGTCCTAGCTAGAGCAATCAGAGAAGAAAAAGAAATAAAAGAAATCCAGATCAGAAAAGAAGAAGTAAAGCTCTCCCTGTTTTCAGATGACATGATACTGTACATAGAAAACCCTAAAGATAATATCAGAAAATTCCTAGAGCTAATCGGTGAATTTAGCAAAGTTGCAGGATATAAAATCAATACACAGAAATCACTTGCATTTCTATATACTAAAAATGAAAAATCAGAAAGAGAAATTAAGGAATCAATCCCATTCACCACTGCAACAAAAAGAATTAAATATCTAGGAATAAACTTACCTAAGGAGACAAAAGAACTGTACACAGAAAATTGTAAGACACTAATGAGAGAAATCAAAGATGACATAAACAGATGAAGAGGTATTCCATGTTCCTGGGTAGGAAGAATCAATATTGTGAAAATGACTATACTACCAAATGCAGTCTACAGATTCAATGTGACCCCTATCAAATTACCAATGGCTTTTTTCACAGAATTAGAACAAAACCTTTCACAATTCATATGGAAACACAAAAGACCCCGAATAGCCAAAGCAGTCTTGAGAAAGAAAAATGGAGCCAGAAGAATCAACCTTCCTGCCTTCAGATTATACTACAAAGCTACGGTCATCAACACACTATGGTACTGGCACAAAAACAGAAATATAGACCAATGGAACAAGATAGAAAGCCCAGAAATAAACCCATGCACCTATGGGTACCTTATTTTTGACAAAGGAGGCAAGAATATACAATGGGGCAAAGACAGCCTCTTCAATAAATGGTGCTGGGAAAACTGGACAGCTACATGTAAAAGAATGAAATTTCCTAACACCATACACAAAGATAAACTCAAAATGGATTACAGACCTCAATGTAAGACCAGAAACTATAAAACTCTTAGAGAAAAACATAGGCAGAACACTCGATGACATAAATCAAAGCAAGATCCTCTATGACCCACCTCCTAAGGTAACGGAAATAAAAACAAAAGTGAACAAGTGGGACCTGATTAAACTGAAAAGCTCTTGCACAGCAAAGAAAACTATAAGCAAGGTGAAAAGACAAGCCACAGAATGGGAGAAAATAATAGCAAATGAAACAACTGACAAAGGATTAATTTCCAAAATAGACAAGCAGCTCATACAACTCAATACAAGAAAAACAACCCAATCAAAAAGTGGAGAAAAGACCTAAGCAGACAGTTCTCCAAAGGAGACATATAGATGGCTAATAAACACATGAAAAGGTGCTCAACATCACTCATTATTAGAGAAATGCAAATCAAAACTACTATGAGATACCACCTCACACCGGTCAGAATGGCCATCGTCCAAAAGTCTACAAACAATAAATGCTGGAGAGGGTGTGGAGAAAAGGGAACGCTCTTGCACTGTTGTTGGGAATGTAAATTGATACAGCCACTATGGAAGACGGTACGGAGATTCCTTAAAAAACTAGGAATAAAGCCAGCATATGACACAGCAATCCCACTCCTACGCATATACCCTGAGGAAACCAAAATTGAAAGAGACACATGTATCCCATTGTTCATTGCAGCACTATTTACAATAGCTAGAACATGCAAGCAACCTAGATGTCCATCAACAGATGAATGGATAAAGAAGTTGTGGTACATATACACAATGGAATATTACTCAGCCATAAAAAGGAATGCCTCTGAGTCAGCTCTGATGAGCTGGATGAACCTAGAACCTATTATACAGTGAAGTGAGTCAGAAAGAGAAAGATAAATATCATATTCTAATGCATATATATGAAATCTAGAAAAATGGTACTGAAGAATTTATCTACAGGCCAACAATGGAGAAACAGACATAGAGAATAGACTTATGGACATGGGGAGAGGGGAGGAGAGGGTGAGATGTATGGAAAGAGTGACATGGAAACTTACATTACCATATGTAAAATAGATAGCCAATAGGAATTTGCTATATGGCTCAGGAAACTCAAACAGGGGCTCTGTATCAATCTAGAGGGGTGGGGTAGGGTGGGAGATGGGAGAGAGGTTCAAAAGGGAGGGGATAAATGTATACCTATGGCTGATTCATATTAAGATTTGACAGAAAGCAGCAAAATTCTTAATGCAAGTTACCTGGCTAAAGGAAGGGTAACTATGATTTAGGACAGTGGTTATCAAAACTACTCTCCAGAAGCACCTGGAGAACTTGCCGGCCCCACCCCCTCCAGAGTTTCTGCTTCAGTTCATCTGAGGTGGGGCCCAAAAGTTTGCATTTCTAATGAGTTCCCCGGGTGATACTGATGCTTCTTGTCTGGGGACCACATTTTGAGAACCACCAATTTAGGAACTAAGTTAATTGTCTGAAAAAGCCAATCTACAAGTGAATATTCTAGAATCCTAAAGATAGATGTTTTGAAGAACCAGACAATTTCTAAGTCTGAAAGTAACAACGTTAAGAAAATAGCAAGTGCCTATTGAGAAAAACTCACCCCATCTTTTAGCAACATCCACGTGTAATCAATAGCACAGAGAACACCAGTCCTTCCACAACCAGCACTGAAATGAAAGATCACAGTAGCATGTATAGTTGCAGAGAGTGGATTGTAGCTAAAAAATTTCACCAGCAGATTTGAGGAAGAAGAAATCTAGAGACCATGAAACTGTCTAAACCCTACCATTTCCCAGAACACGTTTTTCAGTTGCCACAGACTACACCAAGCCTCAGGACAGGTCTTAGGCAAGTTCTCACAGCAAAACATCTCTAGAGCTGTGCTGTTCACAAGTAATTTACCAGAAAAAAAAATCATTAACTCTCAGGTTGAATTTATCAGAGTTTCTTCTATTGACCTTTCTCTTTCAATCATTCTCATTTTTAAACTTGATTCCTTTCTGACTGACTGGAAAACATGAGCCTCAAATTAGAAACCTACATCTACATAGGGTTTAAGTTCCAACAAAGTCAGTCTTCCTTTGGTTAAAAGCAGAAGTCCTGGCCTGAGTGTGACATTTGGTTTATTCTGGGGAGAAGGTTCACACAACAGCATCATACCTGCAGTGAATGCATATGGGAACACTGTTATCGTCTTGGTAACAACGCACATCCCAAATGAGCTCAAGAATAGGGTCTATAGATGAAGGCACATCATGGTCTGGCCAATTCTTGTAATGGAACTGATAGATGGTTCGAGTCTCCTATAAAAATAACCAGGATAAAAGGAGAGTTCAAGATTAGCATGTCACCTCATTCTATCACAAGATGACTCTGTCTTACTAAGTAGCATCTTATCTTTTTTGCAATTTATGTAATCTTCTTCCCTACAGACCAGATGCCCTGTAAGAACAATTATAAGTAATTTCAGGTCACTCACTATTGGCCTGTTCCTATCTACTCACAAGAGAAGGTAGATGTGAAAATGGTCCAAACCAGAGCTTCCCAACTGGTATCCTTTAAATGAGTCACAGGCAGGCTGAGGTACTAAATCCCTTTGCCTTAGAGAAACAGAGGAGTCTGAGCTTTCAAGTTGGTTCCCAGCCTCTATTCACCCTAGAAATAATATCATTTTATATGTGGGCCATTGGTGTGAAATAGGTTGGGGAACACAGATTACACCAAAGGTCTCTTTTGGATATTATGGGCTATCCAGAACATCAAAGGCCCTTCCATCCCCTATTATGATATGTCCAGACTGCATCATATACATGTACATTTACTTGCCTGGTCTCTGTGGGCTTTGAGTTTACATTTAGTGTTCTATACTTACACTATTGAACTTGGCTTTTAGAGTCCTGATTGTATAATCAGATTTTCTATTTTCAGCTTCCTAAGAAGTAAATCAAAATATTAGTTATTTCAAAGACTAATATTCAAAAACTACTCTCTATAAAGTAGGTTCTGGAGCATCTGCTCAGCCAAAGTGGAAATAGACATCATACTTACACAGGATATGGAGAAAGGACCAAGTTGCAGTTGCGTGTCTCCTGGTTCAGCCCAGTAGCGCTCACATTTTTTCTGTTGCACAAAGCAAAAGGTGGTGATTTCCTTCCATATATTCTAGTCTTTCCTGGACAATGAAACCCTATCCCCCATTCAGAAGCAAATTCAGCTGTGTTCTTTACCCTAGGTTAGGAATTTCTAATGCCCTTGGACTTCAACACAAGTCTGAATTTTCCAAAGATGGGAAAACAAACCTTAAAGGATATACAAATTTAAGACTTCCTGGAAGTCTCAAAAAGTAGAAATAGGGATCTGACATTTTCAGTATTTCAAAAGGATTAAAACAAAGCTACACCAGCTAACTGAAACCCCAAGTTCCCTTGGTTTTCATTGGAATTGTATTGATTCAGAATGGCAACAGTAGTTTCAAAGAGTGTTGTTCAATAGAAATATAATATGAGCTACATATATAATTAAGACTTTTCTAATAGCCACATTCAAAAATGAAAAAAAATAGTAGGGTTAATTGTTATAATATATCTTAGCCCAATAAATTAAAAAAAATTTCAAGTTGTAATCAAACTAAAATGGTTATTAGATATTTGACATTTTTAAACTGTCTTCAAAATCTAGTGTATATTTTATATTTAAAGCATGTTTCAGTTGCTATGCTAAATTTTCATTGGAAATATTTTATATCCATTTAGATTTCATAAAATCTATGGTTGAAAAAGATTCACATACCCAAGTTCCAAATTAGATTTTCCAATAACTGAATTAAATATCATTCTTTAAATTTAAATGCATTAAGATAAGCTGAGTTCCTCAGCCACACCAGCCATATTTCAAGTGCTCACCAGCCATACATGGTTAGTGAAGGCCTTGCCAAGTGGCACAAAAGGAGCTCTGACTGGCAGTCTAAAATGTCTGATTAATAACAACGGGAAAATGAATTGTTATTTTAAAAAGTATACTTTATTTTTATTTTAAAACACAGGGGAAATGGGCAAAAGAGGTTCTCACGGGTTTAAAAAAAAGCCTTGAGAATCATTTGGCATTCCCAAACTGAAGACTAGGAAGATGAGCATAAATGTCTACCAAGTCACAGTTAAGGAAAATTCTGCTACCAAGTTTCCCCCTTCGTTTTCTTTTTTCCTTTAGGTTTACTAAACAGCAACTCACCTTTCCCATTTCAAACTCCATGCACGCCATAACAATGATCTAGGGTGATAAAATAGAGACTTAAACACTGATACAGTTAGAAAAGCAGTTAATACATGAGTCCCAGAGTCCAAAAGTGTCGTACTTTTTTTTTGTTTTTTTTTTTTATAACTGAAAAAGAAATCCTAATAAATTATAAAATGTTGCTCCTACTCTTCTTTCTTTGTCCTCACTTCCCTTTTCTCTGTTCAAATCAATAAATTCTTGTTAACAAATGAGACTGTTAGAACGAGAACTTTTGTTTCCCTGAACAATAGTGACTGTGATTTTGACTAAAGTTGCCTGAACACCAAAATTCTAGCAACTGACCCCAAAAAGCAATGATTCTGATACATAGGAAACCTCAGTCCCTTATCCCACCACCCTATCCCCCACATCTCTAAGAACTAGAGAATATAGTAACAAAAAAAAATAAAAGCAACTCTGCACTTACCAGGATGCTGTATTCCCAAATCATCCTCCAGAAGTCCAGGACAGTTGTAGGCAAAGGTCCCTGGGTGGCAATATAAGTCTTGGGTCCATAAACTCCCTAAAGGGAAAGAGAAATTACATGGGGTAACTACAAAAAACATGCTCTTCTTCTTGTCTAGTGTTCCTCCACCCCCCACCCCACCCCCATTTTTTTAAGTACCTAGAGAAATACAGAATATTCAATGTACCTTAATGAAGTTGGCATTGATGTAGCTGGAATCCTCATCAGAGGTTATCATGCACAGTTCTACTAGGCTATGGTCATCTGTAATACAAAAGAAAGACTAATTAAGAGGGTTTGGTCAGAGGGCTTCTGTAAGTCTGAAACTAGCACTGTGAATAGTGGATGCTCATAAGTGATTAAAGAGTGAATGAATGAGTGAATGTTCTTTTGTAGTCATATACAGTACAAACTAATTTGTCAAAGCCATGATCCAGGATTAGGAATAGCAACCAATGGGTAAAAAGAGATAAGATGACTGAATTAGGGGAAAGATACAAGTTTAAAGGGAGAAATGAAACTTACAGGGCAAAATATCCTTGTATCTGTTTTTCTTGATATTCTTGGGCCTCTCAGCCACAGTTGTAGGATAGGTTTTATCTGCCTTATACTTGGAGGATAATCTTTTCAGCGTCTGTAATAAAATCACAATAATTCAATCATCCTAGGGAAAAGAGGCAAGAAGCTATCTCTAGAGAGATTTCCTTCCCCTCTGCCCAAATATTCCACTTTAGCTGTTTTAGCTTCCCTGGTGGCTCAGACTGTAAAGAATCTGCCTGCAGTGCAGGAGACCCAGGTTTGATCTCTGGGTCAGGAAGATCCCCTGGAGAAGGGAATGGCTACCTACTCCAGTATTCTTGCCTGGAGAATCCCATGGACAGAGGAGTCTGGCAGGTTACAGTCCATGGGGTTGTAAAGAGACAGACACAACTGAACAACTAACACACACTCACACATAGTATCCTCTAGGGCTGGTTCCATTCACAAGGGAGCCCAGAGCATAAGGACAACAGGGTTCAGTGACATTTGGAGAAGTGAAAAGATCACACTTAAGGCAACTGAGCTACAAATAGAAAAAAACTTAGAGGTGAAACTAGTGAATATTTTTTAAAAAATAACATCTTCTGAGCACAAATTCTGTGTTCCATCCAAAGAGACAGATAGTAAACGTTTGACTGACTTTCTTTACAGCTATTACAGGACTATTTTAAGTAGAAATGGAGCTTAAGATGAATACCATCTCTCTAGTTAGCAAAATTTCCAAGATTTCAGTCCCCAAAGCAGTCATTCTTTTATATAACCTAAACTTCAAGCCCACCCCTCAACCAAACATGAATCTTTAAATAGTATCATATTTCATTTGTAGACTATGATCTGGGTCAGTCAGAGGGTAGCATAATATGGTTGAAAAAGGCAGTGAAGTGTCTCCTTAAAAGTATCTCCTTATTCTCTGTTTTAAAGATGAGGAAACTGAGGCACAGAGAAATAAGTGCCCCAAGATCACAAAACTACCAAACACAATGTTCAGAATTCTAAACTGAGGTAGCCTAGAACTGGAGTCAGCGCTTAACCTATGTTGTGACCTGTATCCCATGACTAACGGCAGTCACTGGAGATGTGTGGGCATCTGTATTGTTAACCAGCTTTGTGGTTGATTCCAGTGTATATATCCGAGATGGGCACAGTACTGGCTGAATGAAGTTGGGCAAGTTATTTAATCTTTCAGTGTCTCAGTTGCTTTTTAAGTAAAGTGGGAGGATATTTGTCTTAGAGTTGTGAGTGAATTAAATGAGTTATCATATGTGCAGTACTGGTACAGAGTACCTGTTTAATAAAGAAAAGGTGTTGTTACTAAAACAATAAATAAATAAAATTATTCTCACTTGCCAATATTATAGTACAGAGTGAAATTTTGGGTCAGAAGAAATGATAGTTCCTCTTTAGCTCCATCTGATGAATCAACTTCACTCCATCTAATGAATCATCTTCATCCCAGATCCCATTATGACTCAAAGAAACTTCATGTAGTAGATCTGAAAACTGTATTGACTGTTACTCAGTTTGAGAAAGACAAGGGAAAAACATCCGTGGTAGCTAATAAATATTTATTGACTTGAACTGCAGAAAATAATTTTCATTATTTACCCACTATTTAATGATGACTTGGTCATGTGAAGATTATTATTTACTTCCTATGGGTCAGATCCCTCAGCATCTTCTCAGTCTTCATTCTCTTTAACTTAACTTCCTTCTTGAAATTTCCTCCTCCTTTTGCCCTTATTAGTCTATATCATTTTGGTTCTCCTCTTTCTTTTCTGACTTCTCTTTCCCTCTTCACATTCTTTCTTAATGCCTGTATGTCTGCTTCTGTCTCTAATTGTTAATTATCCAACATTCCAAAGTTAGGTCCTCAACTCTCTGCTCTTCTCACTAAGTACATTTGCTCAGAAACATCATCATAGAAGACGTACCAATGTTTTTAAAAATGTATCTAAGTGATTCACATTGAATTATAATTCCAACCCCTATTGGATAACTTTCAATTTTTTTCAATGAGATTTGATTACTAATTTCCAGTCCTGAATTTCCAACCACGTTCTAGACATCTCCACTTAGATGTCTCAAACTGAGCACATCCCAAACTAAAATCATCACTGTCCTTACTGTGGAAAAGGCAATGGCACCCCACTCCACTTGCCTGGAAAATCCCATGGATGGAGGAGCCTGGTAGGCTGCAGTCCATGGGGTCTCTGAGAGTCGGACATGACTGAGCGACTTCACTTTCACTTTTCACTTTCATGCATTGGAGAAGGAAATGGCAACCCACTCCAGTATTCTTGCCTGGAGAATCCCAGGGATGGGGGAGCCTGGTGGGCTGCCGTCTATGGGGTCACACAGAGTCGGACACGACTGAAGTGACTTAGCAGCAGCAGCAGCAGCAGCAATCTTACTAAACTATTGCTTTCCTTATCTCTCTCATGCTAAAAACTACTTCAGCTAATCTCTCTTGCTACTAGAAAAAAAGAAAAACTCCTTAACCGGGTTTTTCTGATTCTCCTCAGTTGGATCCCAAGTTAATTTTCCCATATTCCCTACTGTCCTACAGTTATGAGTCTCCCAAAGATTCATTTCTAGCTTCTTTCAAGATTGTACAAACTGATGTCACTGACAATTATATGTAACATCACTCCTTTAAAACTATGGGTTTCCTTTCCTTTCTCATAAAAATTTATATACCCAGTACTGCTTCTGCTTTTCTCACCCATGATTATGGACTATTTTTTTCCACAGGGTAAACTAATAGATAGCAATAAGGAAATAGAAAAAGAAAATTTCTCATGTGACTGGCAATAAGCGAAAAAAAAAACTTAAAAAGAAGGAAATCACTATTTTACTTAATTGTTTATATTTCATGTAGAGTTTTCACATAATTAGGATGTATATCTATCTGTAGGAGTTTACTTAAGGACACTAATAACTAAGTCATTTTTTAAAAATGGGTGAGAAAGGGAGAATCTAAAATAAAGGAATGATGACACAGAGAGACAGAGATAAGAAAGGTAGGTGAAAATAAAAATTTGTTCCAACAAATCATCCAAATTCATCATTAGATTTCAAAATTAGCTCAGGGTAACTTAATAGCTGAGTCTGCAAGGAGAGGGAAAAAGTTGGGGTCATGAGAGATTTGTTAGCTGGGACTTCATTATACAACAAATTATCAAATATCTTGAATCTAATTAAACTGATTCCAAATAATAAATAGATCATTAATCATTATAACAACTCAAAGTATAGAAGAGAATGCTTTTTCCAAATAACAATGACAAATGGAACAGACAACTGTCTGCTTATCTGCTGGACCACAAATGCCAGCATGTATTGTTTTAATGACCATTTTTTTCTGTTTCTAGAGTTAAATCAGACACAGGCAACCTATATAAAAGCAGATATATAGTCACTTGTTAAATCCTAGTTTCTTACCATGGTTTGAATTCTTGTGGGTTTTCAGAATTGAATTTAGGAAGAGAGATGCTGAAATTATCTTTATGTAGCATATTTTTACACCAAAATGGATGAAAGCGGACTAGTTTCAGAATTTAAGGATGTAACACAAATACATGAAAGACCGTAAAATATTTCCAACTTATGCCAATATCCAAGTTATACCAATTTTCAGCTCTCTCTGATCTTGTGCACCTTTATAATGATAATTTTCAACTAGCCATTGATTCTAGGGCTGCTGAAAAGATGTCAAATCCCAGAGAAGCTCATTCTAAAACTCTCCAGAACAGTTTATACTGTTATACTGTTTTTGTTTGTCTTGCTTTGCTTACTTGTGGAATGCTTTCCAGGGAGAATGCCATAGCCAAAGTTCTTTTTGAAAGGTATGCCTGAATTAATTTGGCAAAATTTCACAGATAAAAGTTTTATATGTGTGTAATGTATTATTGTTTAGCTGTCTTGACTGCCACCTTCAACAATGGGAGAGAATGGATTTTTTTAATTAATTAATTTTTTATTGAAGGATAATTGCTTTACAGAATTTTGCTGTTTTCTGTCAAACCTCAGCATGAATCAGCCATAGGTGTACATATATCCTCTCCCTTTTGAACCTCCCTCCCATCTCCTACCCCATCCCACCCTTCTAGATTGATACAAAGCCCCTGTTTGAGTTTCCTGAGTTTCCATACAGCAAATTCCTATTGGCTATCTATTTTACATATGGTAATATAAGTTTACATGTCACTCTTTCCATACATCTCACCCTCTCCTCCCCTCTCCCCATGTCCATAAGTCTGTTCTCTGTCTGTTTCTCTATTGTTGGCCTGTAGATAAATTCTTCAGTACCATTTTTCTAGATTTCATATATATGCATTAGAATATGATATTTATCTTTCTCTTTCTGACTCACTTCACTGTATAATAGGTTCTAGGTTCATCCAGCTCATCAGAGCTGACTCAGAGGCATTCCTTTTCATGGCTGAGTAATATTCCATTGTGTATATGTACCACAACTTCTTTATCCATTCATCTGTTGATGGACATCTAGGTTGCTTGCATGTTCTAGCTATTGTAAATAGTGCTGCAATGAACAATAGGATACATGTGTCTCTTTCGATTTTGGTTTCCTCAGGGTATATGCGTAGGAGTGGGATTGCTGTGTCATATGGTGGCTTTATTCCTAGTTTTTTAAGGAATCTCCATACCGTCTTCCATAGTGACTGTATCACTTTACATTCCCAACAACAGTGCAAGAGCGTTCCCTTTTCTCCTCACCCTCTCCAGCATTTATTGTTTGTAGACTTTTTGATGATGCCATTCTGACTGGTGTAAGGTGACATCTCATAGTAGTTTTGATTTGTATTTCTCTAATAATGAGTGATGTTGAGCACCTTTTCATGTGTTTATTAGCCATCCATATGTCTC
The DNA here is from genome assembly GCF_000754665.1 of Bison bison bison. NCBI lineage: Eukaryota > Metazoa > Chordata > Mammalia > Artiodactyla > Bovidae > Bison > Bison bison. The sequence goes on along the minus strand of NW_011495072.1, from coordinate 6,827,502 downwards.
CTTTGGAGAACTGTCTGTTTAGGTCTTTTTCCCACTTTTTGATTGGGTTGTTTGTCTGACGATGAGTTATATGAGCTGCTTGTCTATTTTGGAAATTAATCCTTTGTCAGTTGTTTCATTTGCTATTATTTTCTTCCATTTTGAGGGCTGTCTTTTCACTTTGCTTATAGTTTCCTTTGCTGTGCAAAAGCTTTTAAATTTAATCAGGTCCTACTTGTTTACTTTTGTTTTTATTTCCATTACTCTAGGAGGTGGGTCATAGAGGATCTTGCTTTGATTTATGTCGTCGAGTGTTCTGCCTATGTTTTCCTCTAAGAGAATTGATTTTTATTTCCTACTCTGTTCCTTCTCCCAGAGTTATCTGGCTGGATGACAAATGCAGACATTCTTTTAGCAAAACATCACATAGGAAATGCCTGTAGAACTGTTAATTTGGAAAGTGTGAAAGATTTTTTTTTTTTTTTCAGATGTCTTACCTAAAGGTCAGATTACTGTGAAGGTCTTTTTCTCACTCCCCTTCTCTCTCTGCTAGACCCTCAGGGCTCCAACACCCAACCAGGGAATAAAGCAGAGCCAACTCAGGACAGAGAACTAGTAAACCTCACAAGAATAAGAGAAAATCTGAAGGTTGGAAGGAAAAGAGTATAAAAGAGAAAGCAGAGCCATGAGGGTGGGTTGGGTTGGGGGAGAAAAGAGAGGTTGAAGGGAGAAAGTATTTCTCTACCAACCGCAAAGTGGATATGAGTTCCCTAAAGGCAGCACCAATGAGAGAAATCAGGGAATGAAGAAAAGCTGCTGAGAGAATAGAGAAAAGGGGCCTCCTGAGTCCTGATCATTTGTAATGTATGAGAAACGATTCTGTGCATATGCTTGATAAGCTAAAAGTATGCTGATTTGGTTTGTGGACTATACCCCTTTTCTTTCTTTCTTTTTTTTTTCGGAATAATTTTTTAATATTTATTTTTATTTATTTATTTGGCTGTGCTGGGTCTTAGTTGCCACATGCAGGATTTTCCATCTTCGTTGCACTATGCAGGATCTTTAGTTGGGGCATTTGAACTCTCAGTTGTGGCATGTGGGATCTAGTTCCCTGACCAGGGATAGAACCTAGGCCCTCTGCATTGGGAGCATGGAGTCTTAGCCTCTGGACCACCAGGAAAGCACCCCCATTTCAAGACAGGAAAACAGAACTGAGGTTCTGGCTATGAAATTGTGGAAATCAGGACTGAATCTATTGCATGCTCTTTTTCACTGACTAGAAAAGCAATTGCTAGTAAATGAATCAACATCACTCTCAAAAGAGAACAGGAAGAAAGAAGAAAGCACAAGACCGCATTTGGTGTTCACACTCTCTGCCTTGGAGGACTACACTATTGTATAGAAAACAGAGCATAAGTTACATCTGGGTGTGGGGAAAAATCAACCTTGGCCCTCCTGAGCTAGGCAGAAGAGGGGACTCAAAGTTGAAGTGTCTTAAGGTAGTTCTTCATCGCCTTACAATATTACAGTATTGTAATATTACAGTTTTATCTATGCCAAGTCTCCAACAGGATAGAGACAGCATGAATGCGAAGGAATGGAATTAGGAGTTCAGGCCTTTATGTCCAGCAAACAAGGCTACCACTAGCAGGAATGGGGAACAAGACTGAACTGGCCCTGAGTGTGCACGCAATCATCTTCAACTAGACAGGCAAGCTTACGGGGATCGTGTTGCCACACATTGGTCAGGTAAGTGAGCAAGTGGGAAAGCAGTAGCTAAACTTGGGTGAGTAAACAAAGAGTTTCAAATTTAGATCAATAAAATGTAAGGATATGGCAAAAAGAAATGGATTTAAATGTATTTTAAATGTCCAGTGAATAACTTTAAACATGGGACTGGATGGTCCTACATGGGACTGGAGGCTGAAGATGGAACTGGAATAAACGAGCTTTACGGATAATATGATATATTTATTCTAATGGAAGCACTAAAAAAATCTGCACCTTAATGGGTACAATGGAGTAGGAAATGGCAACTGACTCCATGATTCTTGCCTGGAAAATTCCACGGAGAGAGGAGCCTGGCGGGCTAAAGTCCATAGTGTTGCAGACAGTCAGACACAACTGAGGGACTGAGCATAATGGGTACAAAAGTCAGGAAATGCTGATAAGTTTGTTCAAGTGATAGGCCAATTCCCATAAATGAGTCATTTCAACCCAACAGATGTTTGTGCACTTGCTATGCAGGAGGTACTGTGTTCATAACTGCTTGGCTAGTATTGTTATAAATAAATACAGAACTAGGATGTATCTATATCTTCTCTATAGAGCTAAGATGTATACAGGTCTTCTCTGGTCTGTCTATGTTAAAGTCTTCACAAGTTGCTACAACACCAACCTGACTTCTAGTGCATTATAAACCGACATTAGCACTTGACCTTCAGGACTGGATATCTTCTTTCTATTAGGGTTCATTGAATGCTTCATATTTAATGAATGTCTTTGTATTAATAAATTCCGTATTTACCTTTTCTACAAAAGCACCTCATATCCAGGAAGCATAAAATTCGTTTTTTTGCTTTTTATTGTTTAAATGGAACCCAACAACACTAAAAGAAAAATTTTAATATAGATTTTTTAAAGTAAAAAGTAACACATATGAATTGCAGAAATTTTTAGAATATACAGAACCCATAAAAAGATGATTAAAAATCACCTTATCTATAACCCTCAGAGTTAATTATTCTTAATATTTTGAAATATTACATTCCAGCCTTTTATTCACGTGTGTAATGAAGATGGGCTCATACTGCACATAGGGTTTTATAACTTGCTCTCTTTACTTAACAGTTTGCATTCTTCTACATTATCTGTGGGCCTCCCTGGTGGCTTAAACATTACAGAATCCACCTGCAGACGCTTCTATTGTATGAGATGCAACATAAGTTACTTAACCCATTCCTTTATACTCTTGGACATTTAAGTTGCTTTCAATCTTCCTAAACAATCCAACAATATTACAATTGGTGGCCAGAATCAATATAAATATCTTTCATTATTTCCTTCATGAATTCTTAGGAGTGTTCAACGAATTTGCCTGTTTTGAAGGCTTTTTATCCATATTACAAAATATACATCAGAACCAGTATACAAATTTTGCCTCCAGAAAGTTATAACAGCAATGTTTGAGATCAATATACCAGCCATGTAGAAGCCTGCATAATTCTAAATGCTGACCAACATAAAGATTATGATGTTTTAAGTATAGATGCATTTGGTAGGTAAAGTGTTATTAGTTGTATTTTATGTTATTTGAATTTCCCTTTACAGTTTCCTCTCTCCAAAACAGTTTTTAGAAGGAAGAAAATACGCTGTAATCGCATCACCCTACCTGTATGAAACTGTGTTCCTGTTTCTGTATTCACATCCAGTCTTTGAACAAATACGTATAGACATCCAACAAACTCATATATGCATATTTAGCACACTTGCCATTCTCTAAACTCACTTTTTCCACATGATCATACTTTTTTTTTAACACGTGCTTTTTAAATCAAGATGCCTTGACTACCTCCAATATAGAAAAGAAAAAAGCATCTAAGGAGTTTTAACCATAAAGGAATGCATCAAATTGACCAGCATGAAACATATAACCAAGCCTTAACCCATATTTAACACAATGGCTGAAAAGCACATGTAATAAAACCACAGTTGGTTGTAGTAGTTGACCAAAGTGAATACCTATTCCCCTGTAAATTATCATTGATCGGATTTAAAAAATGCATTAAAGGAAGAGGATAATCTTCATTAAGTTTAGAAGAAGGAAAATAAAGTCATTAGTGTCCAGAAAAAAGTGGTGAACACTATCCTGAGGGTTCAAACAAAGAGATGAAGACATTGTATACCATCACAGTTGAGGTCACTAAAATCACCATGCTTATCAAGCAGCTTTCTTACTGTCATTGGCTTCTCATGTAAGTTTCTCTCCAAATTCAGAGACTGTGGTGGCCAGTCAATGCAAACTTCTATTCTGACAATTTTTCTCCACCCAAAATTACTAAATTGGCATTCTTATTTTTGGTGAATTTCATATGTATTTGCCTGATTCTGATCATCTCTCAGTGTACTGACAAAATTGATTTTTTAGACCAACAAAGCTAAAGTCAAGACACTGAATTATGGTGACTCAAAATAGTTAATACTACCCTAAGTGACTATTTGGTCTCTCTCAGTGCACTCTCGGAGAAGGCAATGGCAACCCACTCCAGTACTCTTGCCTAGAAAATCCCATGGATGGAGGAGCCTGGTAGGCTGCAGTCCATGGGGTCGCTTAAGAGTCAGGCACAACTGAGCAACTTCACTTTCACTTTTCACTTTCATGCTTGGAGAAGGAAATGGCAACCCACTCCAGTATTCTAGCCTGGAGAATCCCAGGGACAGAAGAGCCTAGTGGGCTGCCGTCTATGGGGTCGCACAGAGTTCAGACACGACTGAAGTGACTTAGCAGCAGCAGCTAAGATCACTCTGTGATCACAGCAGTAATTGCATATATTAAACCTTGGCAGAATTCATAAAAATGGGACTTCAGTGGTCTAGTGGTTAAGACTGTGCTTCTACTGCAGGGGGCATGGGTTTGATCCCTTGTCAGGGAAGCTCTGCCTGCCACACAGTATGATGTAAAAAAATGCTTTTAAAAAGAATTCATAAAAATGATTAGAAAAAACTAAGACCCATCTACATGCAACTAAATGAATTTTAGAAATACAATGTAGAATGAAAAAGGAAAATATTTAAAATGTATACATGACATTTTATTTACATAGAATTCAAAAACAGGTAAAATTAATCTCTATTGCTTAGTGATATATGGCCTTGAAGCTATGTAAAACAAAGGAAAAAATAATATTGTGATAGTGTTTACCTCTAGTCAGGTGGAAGTTGAGAGGAGCTATGATCTGGAAGGACACCTAAAGGATTTCTGGGGTGTGGCAATGTTCTATTTCTTGATCTGAGTGGTACTTATATAGATACCTGCTTTATTACTAATTGTTAAATTGTATGTGTGTGTTTAAAGCACTTTCCTGTGTGTATGTTATATTCTACAGTTCTCTTAAGAAGTTGAGTGTTGTGCCATGCTAAGTCGCTTCAGTCATGTCCAACCCACCAGGCTCCTCTGTCCGTGGGATTCTCTAGGCAAGAATACTGGAGTGGGTTGCCATGCCCTCCTCCAGGGGATCTTCCTGACCCAGGGATCGAACCTGCGTCTCTTGTGTCTCCTGCTTTGGCAGGCAGGTTCTTTACCACTAGCTCCACCTGGGAAGATGGATGGATAAACAGGAGTGGGGAGATGTGGTGGAGACCAAGAGCACAAACTCAAAAGTTAAATAGTTTTATTTCAAATCTGAGTTCTACAACTTATGATCTCCATGACATTAGGTAAGTTGTTTGATTTCTCTGACCCTCAGTGTCTACCACGTAGCAAATACTATTCTAGTTATTGAGGATATCAATATAAGCAGAAGTAAATCTGAGCCTTGCCTTTGTGGAGCTTCAGTCTGATGGGAAAGCAGACATTAATCAAATAACAACACAAATGAATGTATAATTGGAACTGTGATAAATGCTATGAACACTTTACTAAAGCTGGGGACTGGGGAGAAACTTTTAAAAAATGACAGATGGTGCTGAGGGCTTATTTGATTTATTTAGGGAGGTCAAAGAAGGCTTCTCTGAGAAAGTGACCACCAAATTGATATCTGAAGAATTATGAAGTGTTAAGTAGGTAAAAGAGGAGAGTGAAGGAATATTCAAAGCAGAGGTAACAGCATGTGTACAAAGTTCTGTGGCAGAGGAGACATAACAAGGACAAGAAACTGAGCATGCTGTAAAAAGCTGGAGAACTCGGCAGTGGGTCCCTGTGGGACTTTATTAGCATTCATTACAAATGGCTCTTTGGGAATTAAATAAGGCTCTGTTCTTGAAGCACTCAAGCAGAGAATCTGGAACATGATTCAGTGGGTTAGCTATTATGGAAAATACACAAACAGTAAGTTTATATGAGGAAATGCAGATTGAAAATAGTGATGAAAAGTTTTCAGGCTTGGAAATCAAATTAAAGTAACATAACAAAGTACTGTTTTATACTAATTACATTTAAAAACTAAAACATGATTTTACTTGATGTAGTTTAAGTATAGAGGCTAAGAGGACTTGGAATCAAACATATCAGAGTTCCAAATCCTGGTTTTACTATTTCAAGGATAAGATGAAGATAATTATTTCCTCTTGGGGTTGTTGTAGTGATTAAGATCATATATGGTAAACCACTTTGATAGCCTAGCATATGATAAGCAGTCAAAAAATTTATCTATTACTGTCTTTTTTAGATATTAACTGAGACTAGTTCATGAGTCGCTAAGTCATGTCTGACTCTTCCCAACCTCGTGGACTGTAGCCCACCAGGCTTCTGTGTCCATGGGAATTCCCAGGCAAGAATCCTGGAATGGGTTGCCATTTCCTTCTCTAGGGAATCTTCCTGACCCAGGGATCAAACCCTGGGCTCCTGTATTGCATGCAGTTTCCTGCATTGCAGGCTGATTCTTTACCTACTGAGCTACCCGGGAAGTGCTGGTGCTAGAGAATATGATCAATTCAGATACTGTAAGTTAAAAAAAACTCTCTTGGAAATACATTTGGCAAAACTTTACTAATTAAATGCTAATACTCTTTGGTCCAGTAATAACACTTTTGGGCATCTAGCTCCAGGATATAATCCAAACAAAGGGAAAACCACAAGGACACCTATTGCAGTGTTATCAATAATCATGAAAAATGAGAAATAACCTCACTTCCAACCACAGAAAAATAAATTATTTGGGTGCCTACTCATGTCAGGCATTTTATATATTTATTCTTTTCACATAAATTTTTCACAGTGAATATTATTTTTGTTACCACTTCTTTTTTTTTTTTTGGCAGGGAGGCCGTGTCTGTTCTTAGTTGCAGCATGTGTGATCTCTCCGTTGAGGTATGTGGGCTTATGGAGGAGGAAATGGCAACCCATTCCAATATTCTTCCCTGGAAAATCCCATGGACAGAGAACCCTGGTGGGCTACAGTCCATGGGGTCACAAAGAGTCAGATACGACTTAGTGTCTGATCATACATACAGGCTTAGTTGCCACGAAGTATGTGGGATCTTAGTTCCCCAATCAGGGATGGAACCTCTGTCCGCTGGATTGGAAGGCAGATTCTTAATCACTGGACCACCAGGGAAGTCTAGTTACCACTTAGGTTCTTTGTTCAAGGTCACATAACTAATAATAGGCAGAATGCAAACTTAAACCCAGACTTATATGACTCCAAAGTTGTTACAAGAACAGCAAGACTGCCTTAACTCAAAAGTAAATTCCACCACTTACTAGCTATGTGACCCGGAACAAGTCAGATAACCTCTCTGGGTCTCGGTTTCCTCATCCATAAAATGAAAATAATAACAGTGCCTTCTTCAATAGATTTAAATGAGTTGACATATAAAAGTGTTTAGAACAGTTTCCGTAAGAGGTATAAAAGTATTAGCTATTACTTTATTATATTTTCAATATATTATCCTGCATCAAAAGTCATTAATATAGATTTTAATCAATATGATAATTTTGTTGCAGTAAGTGAAAATATGAGAATATAAAATAATAGCTATGCTTATAATTACAATGATATGAAAAGCATCCTATGAATGGAGAAAAACTAGAATTTTTATACCCCCTAAAATTTTATTTGTTGGGATGTGGGTACTATGGTGATTTTCTTTTAACTTGTAATAGCATTGTTTTATAAAAATGACAATAAAAGTTTTATTCTTTTTAAGTATCTTTAAGATTTTCAATAGTATGATTACATACTGCTATTTCTGCCATATAGAAACTATGCCAACTAGGGACTTACCTTTAGTCTAGGTTCTATGAGGGACTCGGTTATTGGCTGAAGCAAGATATTATTGCATAAGGATTAATTTCACAGACTCTGATATGACAGATCCAGGTTAAATTTCATGTCTATGGTTGAGCAGCTGAGTGAACTTAAGCCAATTATTTAACTTCTTAGAGCCGCATTCTCCTTATCAGTAAGTCAGAGATCAGAACTACCTCACAGGTTTTTTTTTAATGAGTAATAAATAAGATAATGGATGTGATGTTTCCTTGACATCCCACCAAGACCAGCACAATTATAATTAAATATTTAATAGAGTAATTAGTTGTTTAATATCTGCCTCTCTAAGACATCTCTAATGTCTTAAAAAGATAAGCTCCACTAAAGCATGAAGTATCACAGAACCAGTATCCAGCACAATGCTTTGCACGTAGTAAGCACTCAATAAATATTTGAATGAAGGCATGAGAACCTTATAGGAGTGGTTAGTGATAGTTTCAACTGCAGAATTATTATTAAGAGACTTCCCTGATGGTCCAGAGGTTAAGAATGCCAATGCAGGGGACACAGGTTTAATCCCTGGTCTGGGAAGATTCCACATGCCATGGGGCAACCAAGCCCATGTGCTACAACTATTGAAGCTCACATGCTCTAGAGCCCTCGAGCCACAACCACTGAGCCCACATGCTGCAACTACTGAAGCTGTGTGCCCTAGAGTCCATGCTCCACAACAAGAGAAGCCGCCTCGATGAGAAGCCAGAGTGCTGCAGCTAGAGTAGCCCCCGCTTGCTGCAACTAGAGAAAGCCTGAGTGCATCAGTGAAGACCCAGTGCAGCCAAAAATAATAATAAATAAAAGATAAATAAAAATTTTAGACAACAACAAAATAGGAGGATTATTGAGTTTAGCCTTAGCTTGGGAAAAAGACCTTGGCACGAGAAAAAGACCAAAGCAGCCCAGTACCGGCTCTAGCTGTCATAGCAGGGCTTTGTGCGCTGCACAAAGATACTTGACCAAGGGGGAAGTGGGGACTGATAGCTAAGCCATGAACCCAGTGGGGGCAGGGTGTACGGAGTATCTACCTGGAAGTAGAGGTATCTTTCGATAATTCCTGCAGAAGTGAAGTGAAGTCGTTAAGTCGTGTCCAACTCTGCGACCCCATGAACTGTAGCCTACCAGACTCCTCCGTCCATGGGATTTTCCATGCAAGAGTACTGGAGTGGGTTGCTATTTACTTCTGCAGGGGATCTTCCCAACCCAGGGATTGAACCCGGGTCTCCCTCATTGTAGGCAGACGCTCTACCGTCTGAGCCACCAGGGAAGTTAATTCCCACAGAGACACTCCTATTTAGGCCAGCAGTGGCCATGTGTCACAGAATCAGCCCTCAAATTTCAGAAACATCAAATCCTGGGAGAATATATTCAGAGCTGAAGATGGAATGGGGACATGACCAGGTGGAAAGCCTTCCTATTGAAGAGCAGTATTTACCTTGTCCCAGCCAGCATCCTGGCCCCATTCACCACCCCCCACCTCCCCCCAAGCTACTCTTTCTGGTATCTCAGCTGAACATTTAGGTGGGGCTGAAGGAAAAACTCTGTTTTTCCACTGGAGGACATGAGTCAGTGAACAGTGAGGTTCCACTTAATCACCACCCAAAAACAAGGTTCTTAAAATTAGGAGCTAGAAAAGCAAGGAAGTGATTAATATAAAAGTCAGGAGAGTGATTATTCCTTGGGCAGGGCAGGGTAGGGTGGGTGTGGGGGCGAGGGTGGGGGCGAGGGACCTGATGAGGAAGGGACACATAGGGGCTGACAATGTTCTGTTCTTTGACCTGGTGGTAGTTACTTTACAATTATACTTGGGTTTTATGTAGTTTTCTAAATGTGTATTTTCACAATTTTAAACAGCTGGAAAAAACACAAACTATAAAAGGTTTTTAAGCAGGGAAAAAAAAAATAACCAGATCACTTGGTGGTATTAAAAGATCACTTGAGTGTCAAACGGAAAATTGATTGAAGGGAGGGCAAGGCTAGAGCAGAGAAAACAGGAGGTGAGGTAGCTGCTATAATTTGGTGAGAGGTTATAATGACTGAGCTAAGAAGAGGTAAAATGTCAGAGAGGTAGTCTATATTACTTTCTAAAACATAACCAAAATAAAACAGAGGCTGCCCCTGCCCCTTCAGCTCGCTTCTTACCTCTCTGTATTGGAGATATTTGGCTCAGGAGTTCTAGCCCAGGGCCAGGTACATGTTTAAGACACATGGGCCAGGCTTTCTACCTCCCCTCCCTCCCTGCTAATTCTACTAGAGGGACTCAGACTCTTTGGCCAGTGGGAACTAGAGTGTCATTTTTTATGACACCACGGTATTATCGAAGTTGAGCTGACACAAGGGTTTCTATCATAATATGAGATCACATCATAATATCTAATCACTCGAGAATCTGCAGAGTGTTTTCACATCTTACTATCTGGTCGGGAAGATCCCTTGGAGGAGAGCATGGCAACCCACTCCAGTATTCTTGGCTGGAGAATCCCACGGTCAGAGAAACCTGGTGGGTTATAGTACATAGGGTCACACAGAGTCGGACACGACTGAAACAACTTAGCACAAACACATCAGAATGTTAGCTCCGTGAGGGCAAAGGTTTTCTGTTCACTGCTATCTCCTCGGTGCCTGGAACTAAACTTGATACATAGCATGTGCTCAATAAATTTACTGAATGAATAGTCACATTTAAGTATTAGTATTGATCTTTAGTCATCACAATAATCTTGTGCAGAGAGGTAGGACATAAATTATTATCTCCATTTCAGAACTCAGAAAACAGAGACTCAGTGAGATTAAGGAACATGCCAAGTAGTAAAAAATTCTCTTATTTTTTCAATATCCTCACAACTGCAAAGGTAAGGTTTGAAGTTCTTACAGAGCCGAAACATCAGCTGGAGCTATTCCAAAACACATAATAAGTACTCTCAGACATCCTATGTCATCTGAAGTGCTGGGTTATAAGATGAATGAGGCTGACCCAGTTGCCACTGCATCAGTAAGCACCGTTCTGCTAGAGGAAATACAGTGTCCCTCTAGGTAACCAAACCTTAGGCTACCTTGTGCCTACGTTTCTCTCCATCTCCCTCACCTTTCTTTACTCTCCATCCTGGCCATTCCACCCCTCCAAGCAAAAGAAGATTAAGGAAAACCCCGTTACTGTAAAAGCACATGTTCTTATATTTTTTCTTCATTAAAAAAAGCAAAAATGGATATGGCAGAAAGTAGTTAGGGTGCTCTTCAAGAGTTTTTGTCATCCAAATGGAACCCACTGAAGGGCTCCATAAAAGCATAATGCTCCATGAAAAGTTAGTCTTGGTTTCTTTCCTCTTGACATTAATTAAAATTAGCTCTTTGAAGCATAAACCCAACTCAGATACCTGGGAACTCCAGATGTTCAATTAATATCATATTTATGCAACTGGAATTATGTATGTCATCTATAGGAGTCCTAGTCAAAGTCTAAGAACTAGCAAGGAAAATTTTTTAAACTGTATTTTGGAGAAAATAACTAGAATACACACAAACCACTTAGAGAAATCAAACTTTTAGGTTGCCTTCTTCCCCTGAAAATTCTGAAATTCACTTTATCCGAAGAACAACTTGATCTATGAGAGTTGAACCACTATCAAACAGTCTATGTAACTGGTCTGAGAGTGTCACACATAGAACTTACCAGAAATTCATTAGCAAACTCCTCTTTGTTACTCTTCCTGTGTTGTGCCTCATCCAAGAACTTCTGCAGAATTTCTCTTTGGTCCATGCTGCAGGGAGAGAGAGACAGTCTACGAGTGGGTTAAGGGAGGGCATGTCAGATGTGTGTCATGGCCGAGACAGCACTGAGAAGCCACTGAAGCCGCTTGAGCAGAGCATGTTGAAGGCTGTGGTTTACTGACTTCATCACAAGCCCTAGAGGAAATTAGTATGTAACCAGCCTCTGTGGTCACACAACAAAGCCAGCACCCTCACTCCTGGGCCCTAGCGCCTCCCTTCTCAAGAAAGCAACCTGGTTGCAGTTCAAGTTTTTAACAAAGAAGAGGGTAGCTAGAACACAACGTATGTGTGGTATGCTTATCTCTGAGACTACTCCATTCCATTGCCTGTGAGCAAACTTCATCATTTTTCTTGCTTCCTAGAGAAAAGGCAGAATTACAGGTTTCCTGGATGGTTTCTGCCACCTCTCATTTCCCCAGTGAGCACAGAAACCCTGTTGACACCTTCTATTTCCTCCTGTCCCAAAAGAACTCCGTAAAAGTTCTTGTGGGCCCAGAAGAGGAGACAGTTTGGAGACACTGTTTGGAGTTAAGACACCTTCTAAAGCTTTCTTGTCAGTGTGATCAGTGGCAATGTCTGTCCATCAGAGAAGGCATTTTTGTTGAATTTTTGCTTCTGCCATATAGAGCTAACTCCCTTTCAGATGAAGCAAAGTCAGCTGCTTCTGAGAGTCTGTGTCTCTCCCAGGGCTGGGGAAGTGCTCACCTCCAGTAAGGGAAGTGCAGCTGATTTCAGGACCCCCACCCCCACCTTCCAGCACTTTCTGAGCTTCATTTGGTTTCTAGATATAAAGACTAAGAGCCCTGGTCTACATGGGATCCACGAGCACAGTGGCCCTGTAAAGAGGACCTGACCAGGAAGTTGGCACAAAATCCCCTGTATTAATGCTAGTAAAATATGAGGGAGCAGAAAGAGAGTAACCAGGCTAGAATACTGGAGAGGGTTGCCACATCCTCCTCCAGCAGATCTTCCTGACCCAGGGATCAAACCCAGGTCTCCTACATCTCCTTCAGTGGCAGGTGGGTTCTTTACCACTAGTGCCACTTGGGAAGTCCCAGTAAAATATGAAGGAACAGAAAAAGAGTCAAATCAACCACTTTGCTGACAACAATACACCTTTTAGGGCAGAAAGCCTGAAGAACTATTTCTAGAGAAGATATTTATACTCTGCAACCAAAGCCTGGAGAAAAGCCATTGTTTCTGGAAGCCACACTGTTCATGTAGGGTTTGGGCCCTGATAGGTAGGCTGTTCTAGAAAAAGCTCCCATGTATCAGCTTACATGAGTTCTCTCCTCAATGGGTACAAGCCTACCCAAGCATGTCTCATTTGGTGTGATAATGAACCAAAAATCAGTATAACATCTCTATTTGAGGACAGAAGATCAGTAAATAAGATGTTAACAAAATGAGTCTGAAATAATCATGAAGAAAATTTGGAAATGTGCTGTTAAAACTTCCTCTATTTGCTATTAGCAATCCTTTCTGTTTTGCAACATTATTCAAACTTTCTTTAGGAAATGATTCTGAACACTATTCGGCTGCATCTACTTTGCTGCTGCTGAGTCACTTCAGTCGTGTCCGACTCTGTGCGACCCCATAGATGGCAGCCCACCAGGCTCCCCCGTCCCTGGGATTCTCCAGGCAAGAACACTGGAGTGGGTTGCCATTTCCTTCTCCAATGCATGAAAGTGAAAGTGAAGTTGCTCAGTCGTGTCTGACCCTCAGCGACCCCATGGACTGCAGCCTACCAGGCTCCTCCGTCCATGGGATTTTCCAGGCAACCGTACTGGAGTGGGGTGCCATTGCCTTCTCCAGCATCTACTTTATTGAGCCTTATAACAGGGAAGGAAAGGTCACTGAGGTATCTTGCTTACGGGCAGTGTGAAGTCAATGAAGAATTTCAATTTAGATCCACCTAATAAAATGAACCATATTTTCAACACTTGTTGAGAGCAGAATGTCGGGAGAGTGTGTAATTTCCTCAGTTCTGTCTCACCGCAACAAAGATTTCAAACAGTGGACCAGTGTTACAGCTCTACAGCTCAGTTTTATTTATTCCATAAACAAAGGATAGTACAGCCTCAAGGCCTCAATCCCTCTTGGCTTCCTCTTTTTATATGTTTTGTCTCCTCCCTGCTGAGCCTGCCCTATGCAAATTAGGGCTAGCCAGGAAGGAGGCATTTTTGTTTCACCTGAGGTTCTCAGTCCAGTCCATGGATTTTCTTTTGTTCCGTTTCTGCGAGCTTTTTCCTTTTTTTGTTGTTTAGCCATCACCATTTTAGACTCCTCTTTCCTATTCTAACTATGGAGCAGGAGTTCGGCTCAGTTCAGTCGCTCAGTCGTGTCCGACTCTTTGCGACCCCATGAATCGCAGCACACCAGCCCTCCCTGTCCATCACCGACTCCCGGAGTTTACTCAAACTCATGTCCATTGAGTTGGTGACGCCATCCTCTGTCGTCCCCTTTTCTTCCTGCCCCTAATCCTTCCCAGCATCAGAGTCTTTCCAATGAGTCAACTCTTCGCATCCAAGAGTAATAGTTCTCAAATTATTCCCCTCTAGCATTAAATTTAGAATTTCTTGCTGCTCTAGATAATACAATTTAATTTGGCTTTTTAAAAACAAAAATATGGGGAAATTTATTTTTTTATTGGTTGCACTAGGTCTTCATTGCTACTCGCAGGCTTTGTCTCATAGCAGCAAGTGGGGTTTAGTCTTCCTTGTGGGGCACAGGCTTCTCATGGCAGTGGCTTCTCTTCCTGCAGAGCCCAGGCTCTAGGTGCACAGGCTCTAGTAGTTGCAGCACTTGGACTCAGTAGTTGTAGCACACAGGCTTAACTGCTCCGGGGCATGCAGAATCTTCCCAGGCCAGGGATAGAACCCATGCCCCCTGCATTGACAGGCAGATTCTTATCCACTATACCGCTAGGGAAGTCTGGGGAAATCTTAAAGACAAAATTTCAAGTTCACCGTGACTACAACCATGTGAAAGTACACGCATGGCTAAATGAAGACTAAAAGATGAAAAAAGAATCAAGTGATTAAGTGTTGGGATTAAGGATGGTTTTTGAAGTTCTTTTAAAACTATCATACCATTTTTTAAATTAGAAAAAAGCCCTGCAAAAATCCATTAATCTGTTCAAAAAATGTATTGAGTTTCCACTGAATGCTAAGTATTGGACTATATTAAGGGCTGCATATGGAGAAGGCAGTGGCACCCCACTCCAGTACTCTTGCTTGGATAATCCCATGGATGGAGGAGCCTGGTAGGCTGCAGTCCATGGGGTTGCTTAGGGTAGGACACGACTGAGCAACTTCACTTTCACTTTTCACTTTCATGCATTGGAGAAGGAAATGGCAACCCACTCCAGTGTTCTTGCCTGGAGAATCCCAGGGACGGGGGAATGTGGTGGGCTGCCCTCTGTGGGGTCACACAGAGTCAGACACGACTGAAGTGACTTAGCAGCAGCAGCAGCAAGGGCTGCATATACAATAGTGAGCGAGCCAGAACATGATGAAAAACATTCTTAACCAGTTCATAAAGCAT
This sequence comes from Bison bison bison, assembly GCF_000754665.1. Classification (NCBI taxonomy): domain Eukaryota; kingdom Metazoa; phylum Chordata; class Mammalia; order Artiodactyla; family Bovidae; genus Bison; species Bison bison. The sequence goes on along the minus strand of NW_011495072.1, from coordinate 6,812,227 downwards.
CTCAGAACTAAAGATATAGATTTAATTACTGATAAAAATTATAATATTCCAAATGAATTTGCTTATTTGAAAAGTAGCAAAGAATAACCCTGAAGGAAAGTGATTTTCTATACTTGGACAGCTGAGAGACCTACAGTTAAATAAACTCTGTGACCTTAGAATGTCTTCACTTCCATCAAAACCAGAACTTTACTGGTAAAGTAACAAACAGACAGCTCATAAAATAAAATTTACATCTACTTTCCTTGAGCCCATATTTCAGAATAATCCCTTTCTAACTTTATTCTCTTTTTAGGGAGGGATAAGATAGAGATAAGAAAGAAAATAAGACAGTCAATAAGAAAGAAAAACTTGCTGAGATCCAACGTATGAGGATCTGAAAATAGCGTCTTAGCAGAACTGCAGATCTTCTTTAAAAGCAAGCAGCAATGCTCAGGATTCTGTTCCACTCTCAAACCAAAGATACAGAAGTATCGTGAAATAACTAAACCTCAAAAACCCACTTAGCCAAAGGCCATTTCCTGAGCAGACCACTCAAGCAAGCAAAAAACAAACTGAAGGTGAAAACAAAGCACCTGTTTTATGTTTAATAAATCTAAGTTACTACTTAATTGTTCACACTTCTTTTTACAGATACTGGAGGACAATAGGAGCCTAATTCTTTTTGATGACGATTCTGTTGACTCATTTGTATCTTGTGGGTAGATCAAGAGCTGGTGAAGGAAAACAGGTCATTCAGCAAAGATTAGCAAAAAACTTAAAGAATCGAAGAGTTTTTACAATGAACCATTTAAACTAGTCCAGCATAAACCCTAAGTGAACACAACAGTTCCATGCAGTAAAAGAGTCATAAACACTTTATCAGAACCATCAAAGGCGGGCTCAAGTGGAAAGTAAAACTGTAGCGCCTGAAAAGGAGTCAGGAAGGAACATCTCACTGCTGCCTCACCTGCCGCTGGCATTTCTTCAGAAGAAAGATGACAACAGGGAGGGGCGTCAATCACTCTGTCACCTGTTCCGACCAGAGGGGAATGTGCCAGTTTAAGGGGAAACATCAGTGTCATGGGGATTGGGAGTTAGAGGACAAAAAATCTTTAACCAAAGAGAATATCAGTGGATCATTAGGACAAGATAAACTAGACAAGAAAGACATTCCATTTTCTCAGAACATCCTTCTTTCTGAGGAGGCACGTTTTACCTTGAAAAGCCACTTATTAGTCTCGGCTTTAACTTCACTACTCCTGCCTTCCCTTATATCCCAGGACCGTTGATCTTATACGGCCTTTGTGTATTATCTGTGAAGCACTCAGTGCTTCATAGGCATCCTCTTGATTACCATGTCTTTCAACTTCAACTTGTCTTCTCTGTTCCCATGTATACCACCATCCCCATTTCACATTTGGATTCCTGCAGTGGTAAGCTCTTAGTCATCTTCCTATCTGTATCTTCCCAATCTAGTATCTCTTGGTAACTAAGGCTGGATAAAAATTAAGACTCAGGATTTCCCTGGTGGTCCAGTGGCTGGGACTCCATGCTCCCAATGTGGGAGGCCCAGGTTCGATTCCTAACAGGGAACTAGATCCCACATGCCATAACTAAGATCCCACACACCACAACGAAGATCAAAGAGCTTCCGTGCCCTAACTGGGACCTGGCACAGACAAATAAGTAAATTTTTTAAAAAGTGAAGACTTCTCTTTAATGCAGAACAACAGAAGTCCTTACTGATAGTCAATGGGAACCAGTACAGCTTCCTCAGCTTGTCACCAAGCCCTTCCTCATCAAATATCCCCAACCAACCTACCCAACCACATCACGCTAAGACTTTGTTCATTCTACAGCCATATCTTTGGTTGCTGCTGCTGCTGCTGCTAAGTCACTTCAGTCGTGTCCAACTCTGTGCGACCCCATGGACGGCAGCCCACCAGGCTCCCCCGTCCCTGAGATTCTCCCGGCAAGAACACTGGAATGGGTTTCCATTGCCTTCTCCAATATCTTTGGTTACTTCTCATCATTTCCCCTGGTTTTTGCCAAGATGAAAATAAAGCCTAGTTAGTTACTCCTTGCTTCAAAGATCCTGCCCCATCTCCATGTCACTATGAACTTCGCTAAATCTGAATCTCTTCAGTATAAGTCTTTATGTTCGGCTATGGAAGCTTAGTTTCTCCACGTGTTCTTTGTCTCCCATAAGTTTATTTAAAAGAGGAAATTATTCAAAGGAAAACATATAAAATGCCTCCTATAGTTTTAAGCTTATCAAAGGCAATGATACATTTGTGTGACCCACAGGACTTCACAAGGGGCAATGATAGCGTCTTCTGTACATTTGTGTGACCCACAGGACTTCACAAGGTTTTAAGCATACCTAAAATAGCTCTACTGTGATAACTAACTATTGTGGTTAGGCCTGGGTGAGACATCCACTCTGACTTGGTTACTCACTCCATCAGTTACTCTAAGTCTCTTGCCTGGCACAGTCTCTGCTTGTCTTCGCCTGGGCACCTTCACTATGCCAGGAGCAGATGGGCTTTTCCTACAGGGAGGACCAGGAACCTGGCAAACAGTACTTCCCTGAATGCTGATGACCAAGCAGCAGGGCTAGTGTTATAAAAGAAATGGTGCTATTACTGAGGCAGAGTCCACTCCAAAGGGCTGCAATGGCCCAGAAAGAAATGACCTTCTTTATCTCCAGAATCAACTACTTCTCTTTTTAGAAATGAACACTGAGGAGGCTTATAAAACACCTCTTTTTTCCACACCATCTCTAGCAATTATTATTTGTAGATTTTTTTTTTTTTTTGGTGGTGGCCATTCTAACCAGTGTGTCATGATACCTCATTATAGTTTTGATTTGCACTTTTCTAGTAATTAGTAATATTGTATAAAAGAGACAGCTAGTGGGAAGCTGCTGTAGAGTACAGAGAGCTCAGCTTGGTGCTTCGTGATGACCTGGGAGGTGGGAGGGAGGTTCAAGAGGGAGGGGATAAATGTATGCTTATAGCTGAGTCAAGCTGTTATACAGCAGAAGCTAACACATCACTGCAAAGCAATTTACTCCAATAATAATAATCAAAACACCTCTAACGCAGCTAATTTGCTCTGCTCGTTTTCACATCATCCACAGCTGGAAAGTCCCCTACCCACCGTCCAATCGGCTTCTAGTCACTGCAGCATTCTGGGATCTCATCGTGTTTTTCAGTCCAGCAGTCATGAGCTTCACAGTCAACTTCCCGTGTGCTATACAAGGAATCACACTCTGCCTTTGGTTTAAGAAACAAGAGGCAAAGGTCAACTGATAACTTTCAATTGAAGAAATTTACCTTTTTTTTTTTAATAGAGCTCTTAGTGTGGCTTGGTGTCTTGTTCAAAATAGAATCAAACCTGAAGTCTCAGCTTTCATTTGATTGGTTATTCATTTTTCCTTCATTTGTCCATTTAATGAATATTTATGAAATCCCTACACATGCAAGAGAATGGGGAAGAGGGAAGCTTCAGAAGTGAACAACCAATTGTCCTCATTCAAGGACCCTTTATTCTAGTAGGGAAGGTGCATGTGCATACACGTTCAGTTGCTCAGTTGCGTCCGATTCTTTGTGACCCCACGGACTGTAGCCCGCCAGGCTCCTCTGTCCATGGGATTTCCAAGGCAAGAATACTGGAGTGGGTTGCCATTTCCTCCTCCAGGGGATCTTCCCAACCCAGGGATTAAACCCATGTCTCCTGCATCTCCTGCATTGGCAGGTGGATTCTTTACCACTGAGCCACCTGGGCAAAGTGATAGGCAAGAAGTAGATTTATTAATATCCTTTATAAAGAGATTGCAAGAAAATGAGGCATGAGAGGATGATCATGTTCTAGGTCTTGGGTGAGCCTCTGGGATAGATACCAAGTGAGGGTCCTTTTCTAAGGCAGAAAAGAATTCAAGAGTGAGCCATAGTGAAGTGAAAGCAGAGATACATATTCTATAGACAGAATGTGGTCTGTCTCAGGAGGCAAGAGCACCCTGGGTGTGGCGGTGGTTAGTTTTTATGGGTTGGGTAATTTCATAGGCCAATGAGTGGCAAAATTATTCCAGCTACTTTGGGGAAGGGGTGGGGATTTCAAGGAATTGGGCTACCACCCAATTTTGGCCTTTTATGGTCAGTCATAAATGTCCTGCTGCCTGTGGTGTGTGTGACCTAATGTATTACAATGAGTGAATAATAATGATCAAGGTCCACTGGAAGTCAAATCTTCTGCTATCTTGGGCCTAGTAGGTTCTAACCAGTTTCTGTTGTGTCCTCAATGGCTGTCACTCTTTTAGTGGTTGTGCCCTGCCCTCTTTCCTCCTGTCTTAGGCACATCCCGGCAGAGGAAGCATGCAACCATTTGCAGAATGAAGGAGCTGATGCTGCCAAAAGTCTTGGGGTTCTGTGCCCACTGAAGCTGAATAAAAAAAATACAGAGACAGTTTGGAGGAAATAGAAAGGTGGCATTAATCCTTAGATTAATGTTAGATTAATCCTTAGATCAACTCTGTTGAGGGCAGACACAACAGGCTCATGCCCAAGAACTGTGCCCCCAACTTCCACGAGGAGTCTAAAGGCTTATATATGATGAGGGCTCCCAGTTGGGGTAGGTGATGAGGAACAAAAGTATAAAGATCTTGTATTCTTCCTCTTGCATTGTTTCAAAAATAGTCACAGGCTGATGTCAGGTAGCCCAATAATTGTCCAGTGTCTTCCGTGTAGTGCGCTCCTGGGCCTTCTTTCTATAATACAAGGAGAAAAACTACTAGGCGGGGTCTGCAGAGAGAGTGCTGTAAAGGTGAGCACCAGACATAGGATATAATTAGCATAGAGCCAAAGGATAATAGGTACAAAAGGTAGCTAATGCAGAGTTAGAGGGCAGAAAAGCAAACTTATTTACAGACTACATTAGGAACAAACTAGAAACAGTTATTTAAAGTAAACCTAAGAGTGATCAAGGGGCTTCCCAGGTGGCGCTAGTGGTAAATAACTCACCTGCCAATGCAGGAGACATAGAGACACAGGTTTGATCCCTGGGTCAGGAAGGTCCCCTAGAGGAGGGAATGGCAACCCACTCCAGTGTACTTGCCTGGAGAATCCCATGGACAGAGGAGCCTGGTGGGCCCCAGTCCATGGGGTTGCAAAGAGCTTGACATGACTAACGTGACTTAGCACAGGAGTGTTAAGGTTTGCTCACTGTTATCTTCTTTGTTCTCAGGAAAGACAGGAAAAACTCATTCTTCTTTTTTCCTTTTCACTGCAACAGAATGATCGGTGAATTGCTCAGGAGTTTTTTGAGCCTCTGCCTGACACTGTGCCAACTGCATTACCATAGACTGACACACTCCTCACTACAATCCTGTGAGGTAGGGATTATCATCCAGGCCATCGTACAAATAAAAACATGGAGCCTCTCAGAAGCTGAGCAACCTTCCCACTTGGAGCTGTGGGCAGGGAGGGTACAACCCAAGTTTCAGTCAGTCAGTCAGTTCAGTTCAGTCGCTCAGTTGTGTCTGACTCTTTGCGACCCCATGAATCTCAGCACACTAGGCCTCCCTGTCCATCACCAACTCCCGGAGTTCACTCAAACTCATGTCCATCGAGTCAGTGATGCGATCCAGCCATCTCATCCTCTGTCATCCCCTTTTCCTCCTGCCCCCAATCCTTCCCAGCATCAGGGTCTTTTCCAGTGAGTCAACTCTTCACATCAGGTGGCCAAAGTATTGGAGTTTTCAGCTTTAGCATCAGTCCTTCCACTGAACACCCAGGACTGATCTCCTTTAGAATGGACTGGTTGGATCTCCTTGCAGTCCAAGGGGCTCTCAAGAGTCTTCTCCAACACCACAGTTCAAAAGCATCAATTCTTCAGTGCTCAGCTTTCTTCACAGTCCAACTCTCACATCCATACACTTGACCTCAAAGTCTCAGGAGCTGAGGAGAACTTATTTAATGTGTCAAGACTGCACTTCTTTAGAACAGAAAAGGAGGATGAAGGTCCAGCTGAACAGAGGGAATGGGCAGGAACAGATCAGCAGAGTCAGCCCAGGAGTGCTCAGTACATCCAAAGTGAAAGTCAAGTCACTCAGTCATGTCCAACTCTTTGCGACCCCATGGACTGTAGCCCTCCAGGCTCCTCTGTCCATAGAATTCTCCAGATAAGAATAATGGAGTGGATAGCCATTCCCTCCTCCAGGGGATCTTCCCAGGGATCCCAGCCTAGGGATCAAACCCAGGTCTCCTGCATTGCAGGCAGATTCTTTACCATCTGAGCCACCAGGGAAGCCCCATCCAAGAACCAACCAAAGCCCGAGCTCTGGATAAAGCAGTGTGTCTGTGTGATCTTGAACTGAGTCACTGGAAATGAGTGGGTGAGGGATATGAGGAGAAAGGGGCATCCAGTCCAAGAAAATGGTGTTAATAAATATTAATCTTGAAAATGAAAGCAACTTAGGTGAATTGGTAGGACTGAAACAAGGAGGGTAATGAGGCTAGGAAAGCAAGAAATAAGGTTAGAAAGGCAGATAAGGGGCCTGATCATGAATGACCTTGTGTGGCTTCTAAATGGGTTTGCATTTTCTCCTGATACAAGCAAGAGAGACCCACTCTCCAGTTTTAAACCTCTGAGCAACATGATCAGTTTTGCATGTTTGTAATATTACTCTGAAATGAGTTTGGAGTAATTCAAACCTAAAGGCAGGTCTGTGAGACTATTTAAATAATCCCTGTGATGGTGGCCTTAACTGTTGACTTCTTGGCAGGGAAATGAAAGGAATGGCTTTACCTAGAAATGGGTTGGAAGAGGAAAAAAAAGTAGTCCTGTTTTAAACACAATGAGTTTGATATGATCATGGGATATCTAAATTGCTACCCACACACACATTTGAGAGGTCCACATCTATGATCTTATCACAGATGGTCTTAAGTTATAGTTATTTTTGTGATCTAGGTTAAAGTTCAACTGTTTTCCTCACTTCAGGACTTTTCAGTGCCTCCACTATGCTATATCACGAATGCAGAGGGAGGATATAAGATGCAGTGTTTACCACACTCAATCAAATAAGAGTATTTTCCCCAGCTTATTTACATGTCTCAGGACAACGGGGTTACCTGCTGTTCTAGAAGTTTTCAACTATATTAAGATTAAAAAACAATGAAGAGTTTTTTGAACTAGTTCAAAAGCAATTAGAAAGCAGACCAAAAAAAGAAGCTTGGATAATCAGCAAGGTGCCTGTCTTAGCTCATGTTCTTAACAAGTGGTAAGAATGGGGAGATCTGCCTAGTGTTAAAGACCCTGTGAAATGTACTACCAAAGTGAAACAGATGTAGAGGTTGCTTAAAAAGCCAACTATGTCCAAAAAAGGTAAGCACACAAATAACTATAATTTAAGACCATTTGTGATAAGACCATAGATGTGGTGCAAACAAAATTATGAGAAGACAGTCAGAGTCAGAGCCAGGAAAAAAAAATTATTATGAGACAGTAAAGATCACTTCTTACTTGGATTATCTAGATAGCCTTTAAACCAATTACTTATTTATTTGGCTGCCCCAGGTTTTAATTGCTGCACTTGGATTTTAAGAGAATGGTAATGCTTTGGGAAAATGATTCTTAGTTTTTAAACAGTAAGGGCTCCCATCTGATACATTTCTAAAGCAACTTTTAGTTTTTAATTCTTTGTTTTTGGTGTGCTGGGTCTTCGTTGCTACACAGGCTTTCTAGCTGCGGTAAGTGAGGGCTACTCCCTAGTTGTGGTACACACGCTTCTCGCTGCAGTGGCTTCTCTTGTGGAGCACATGCTCTGGAATGTGGGCTCGGGAGTTGTGGCACATGGGCTTAGTTGCCCTGCAGAGTGTGGAGTCTTCCTGGACCAGAGATGGAATCCATGTCTTCTGCACTGGCAGGCAGATTCTTAACCACTGGACCACCAGGGAAGTCCTGATACATTTTATTAAAGTTTCAAAATTTCGTTTAGTGGCATGTAAAATTTCAAAATGAATTATACCATATCCAAAAAGGGACCAAAAAAAAGTCACAGCTTTGGCCAACTTGGTGGTAATATATGGGACAGACTGGAATGGGTCAAGCTTGCAATAGGATGATCAATTGAAAGCATAACTAGGAGGTTTTATCAATAGTCCCAGCAGGTGGTAATAAATTCTTGTAGGAAGAATCAGGACAAAAAGGAAGGAATAGTGAGAAAGACTAATCGGGGGCATAGAACCGGAAAGAGGGAGAAGGGAAAAATGACTAAGACTTTGAGTTAGTTGGATGGCAATCTGGGAAAGTGTGGGGATAAGAAAGGTCGATAGAAATAAAGAGTTAGAGTTTGTGGGTATGGATTTAGGAAGAAAGAAAATAAGTCAGATTTAGGAATCACATCGGAGAAGGCAGTGGCACCCCGCTCCAGGACTCTTGCCTGGAAAATCCCATGGACGGAGGAGCCTGGTGGGCCGTAGTCCATGGGGTCGCTAAGAGTAGGACATGACTGAGCGATTTCACTTTCACTTTTCACTTTCATGCATTGGAGAAGGAAATGGCAACCCACTCCAGTGTTCTTGCCTGGAGAATCCCAGGGATGGGGGAGCCTGGTGGGCTGCCGCCTATAGGGTCGCACAGAGTCAGACACGACTGAAGCGACTTAGCAGCAGCAGCAGCAGCAGCAGGAATCACATTGAGGTGAAATGTAAAATAAGACTGGTTTGCCTTTGTGGGAGGCAGAATTAATGAAGAGAAAAAAGTCAAGCTAGAACTTTATGAATTTCAAACCACAGGGTCTCTGAATTGTTTAAGCAGTGCTTAACATATTCCAGGCATTAGGCTAAACCCTTCACAAAGTATATTGTATCATTTATCCCTCACAATAATCCTATCGTGGGAACATAGGCACAAAGGAGTTGGATTACTTGCCCAGTGTCACATGATTTGTCTATGGTGAAATCAAGCTGTTAAAATCAGACAGTCTAAATGCATTCATGATCTCTGGGCTACAGTGTTTCTTTCACGCAGCCCAAATCACTTCAGCTCTCCTAGGACAGAGGGTGGCCTAGCAACAAACGCAACACCCAGGCCAGAGCTGCCTTATCTATTTGCCTAGCACCATATCCTCTGTCTCAAGGTATTACAGAGCAGGGGAACTCCTTGGTGGTCCAGTGGTTAGGACACTACGCTTTCACTGGTATGGCCTGGTTGGGGAACTAAGGTCCTACAAGCTGTGTGGCATGGCCCCCCCAAAAGATACTACAGTATACTTGGAGCTAGATTCACATTCTGATGTTCTGTGGGCCACATAGGACAAAAAAAGGGAGCTGGCATGGCTAAGAGGGGGAAGAATAAAAAGAGGGCACTGCTGACCTCTAATACTTATCATTCAATTTATTTTTTTCCAGTTTTATTGAGATATAACATTGTGTAAATTTAAGGCATACAATGCAATTATTTGATATATGTGTTTGCAAAATGATCACCATAATAAAGTTAGTTAACAAACCTATCACCTCACATAGCTACAATTTGTGTGTGCGTTGAGAATTTAACACAAGCTGGAATCAAGATTGCCGGGAGAAATATCAATAACCTCAGTTATGCAGATGACACCACCCTTATGGCAGAAAGTGAGGAGGAACTAAAAAGCCTCTTGATGAAAGTGAAAGTGGAGAGTGAGGCAGAGGAGACCCCTGCCTCGAGGAGGCCCTCTGCCCAAACCCACGCCGGCCACGGGGCTGCTGGGAGGGGCTGGGCTTAAAGTTCAACATTCAGAAAATGAAGATCATGGTATCCAGTCCCATCACTTCATGGGAAATAGATGGGGAAACAGTGGAAACAGTGTCGGACTTTATTTTTCGGGGCTCCAAAATCACTGCAGATGGTGACTGCAGCCATGAAATTAAAAGACGCTTACTCCTTGGAAGGAAAGTTATGACCAACCTAGATAGCATATTCAAAAGCAGAAACATTACTTTGCCAAAAAAGGTCCGTCTAGTCAAGGCTATGGTTTTTCCAGTGGTCGTGTATGGATGTGAGAGTTGGACTGTGAAGAAGGCTGAGCGCCGAAGAATTGATGCTTTTGAACTGTGGTGTTGGAGAAGACTCTTGAGAGTCCCTTGGGCTGCAAGGAGATCCAACCAGTCCATTCTGAAGGAGATCAGCCCTGGGATTTCTTTGGAAGGAATGATGCTAAAGCTGAAACTCCAATACTTTGGCCACCTCATGCGAAGAGTTGACTCATTGGAAAAGAATCTGATGCTGATTGGGGGCAAGAGAAGAAGGGGACGTCAGAGGATGAGATGGCTGGATGGCATCACTGACTCCATGGACATGAGTCTCAGTGAACTCCGGGCGTTGGTGATGGACAGGGAGGCCTGGCGTGCTGCGATTCATGGGGTCGCAAAGAGTCAGACACGACTGAGCGACTGATCTGATCTGAGAATTTTAAAAATCTACTCCATTAGATTCAAATATATATTATAGTATTGTTAACCATGCGCTTCCCTGGTGACTCAGCAGTAAAGAATCCATCTTCAATGCAGGAAACATGAGTTCAATCTCTGGATCAGGAAGATCCCCTGGAGGAGAAAATGGCAACCTATTCTGGTATTCTTGCCTGGGAAATCCTACGGACAGAGAAGCCTACAGTCCATGTGGTTGCAAAAGAGTTGGACACGACTGGTGACTAAACAAGATTGTTAACTATAGTCAACATGCTATACATTTCATCCCCAGAACTTTTCATCTCATAGGAAGTTTGTACCCTTTGACCACCTTCACCTATTTTCTCTACCCCGATCCTCAGTCTCTGCTCTTGGCAACCAGCAATCTGCTTCCTGTTGCTATATCATTCAATTTAGATTCCACTTGCTGAGAATTAGATCAAACGCACAGAGAGAATTTTATTTCATGAACAGAACAGCGTTAGTCAAAGTGAAAATAATGATTTCACCTAAGAGGTCAAATACCACAAAACTCACCATGTTGGGTTTACAGTAATGTAACGGACAAAGGAATATATCAAGTGTCTGAAGTTGGTAGCAAGAAAAGCTAATTTCTACTAAAGAGAAACATGAAATCTCATTTCTGGATTACCAACCTAATTTATTGAAGAATAGAGGAAATAGCATAACTTGAAAAAGTCAAAATATATTAGCAGCACTATATTTTTATGTCTGTACAACTAGACGAGCCAGATAGCTGGCCGGTTGAAGGGAGGGGATGTGGTTAGCTTTGTTAAACTTAAGCCAAAGCCATTAACGCCTCGCTTAAACAGTAGTGCTTTTCTTCTTGATGTTTAGGTAGGTCATCTAGTTTCTGGAGCTTAGAGATGAAGTCTCTACTTGATGACCGTCTATTAATCTATGAGATTACTAAGAACTGTTATGTGATACACAGACCATAGAAACCATATGTTTTACTTCCAATAACTTCCAATCGTTTGTGGCAGGACCAAGGAAATACACACCTCTATCGAATACTCAGGAGTCTGGGAGTTCACTGATTTGCCAAAGGTTTTAGAGAAAGTGTGGATTATGCAAGAACTAACAAACACTCAAACTAAATTCTGATTAAGAGTCATCCTATCTATGGTTTCTTTTGGAATTATCAGGATTGCAACAGAGTTTAAATTACTCAAGGAGAAATGGTCATGGAGCTCTGGAGCAGAGGTCTGAAAACTTAAAGGGCCAGAGAGTAGACATTTTAAGTTTTACAGGACAGGCTATATGGTGTCCGCCATAACTCAACTCTGCGGTTGCAGTGCTACAACAGCCATAGGTAATATGTAAACAAGTGTGTGTAGTTGCATTCCAATAAAACTTTCTTTAAAAAAAAAAAAAAAAGCTATGGGCTGATTTGGTCTGTGGGTTGTAATTCCCCAACCCTTGCTTGAATGTGATGGTTCTCAAAATTTGTGTGCACATCAGAATCACCAGTGGGACCAATTAAAAAGGGAGGATCCTAGGCCCCAGCCTACCCTTACCAAAACAGAATCTCTAGGGATGCAGCCTGGAAATCAGCAACGTATAAGGTCCACAAGTGGCAAGTGAGCTGCACTTCGAGAAACACTGTGGCATGTACACAGCCGGCTTCATCTAAGCTAGGATGGCCCTGTAGTCCCACAAGGGGGCCAGCACTTCCTGTTTTCTGTAGTCATAGAAATGCAGTGACTGCTCTGTTGCTCTTTGGCCTTTCTAATAGAATAGCAGATGAACAGACTGCTATTTTCTTGCTTCCAGCCTTGACAATATATAAAATAATTTGGCTCCAGTGAAATTTACATGAGATTCAGGTTATGAATTTAAAAGAAAATCCTCAACTTAAAATAACAAGATTTTCTAAACCAAAGATCTCCCTGAAATGCTTTAGACTGCAAAATTAGTAGACCAGATGCCTTATCGGAGGATGGAGCTAAATCTGATGGAATGGTTCACTGTGGGCTCCCTTTTCCCTACACTATCTCCAGCAACCTGCCCTGTTGCCTGGAACTCCACTTCTAAGGTCATTACTTTGTGTCTGGAGGTCTTTGTTGCACTAAAAAATCTCATTAAAACTACTGTGTCACTGTGGAAGACCCCTCATGTAAAAACAGAAAGTATAAAAATCTCTGTAGAGTGCCCGTGGGATTTGTGGCCGGTGAGCCGAACCGGGTAGTGGTCTGCGGGGATCGGGGCGGCGTGGGCGGCGGCCTCTGTGCACAGCGCGGCTCTCCTGCCCTCACGTTTAGGAACTCACATCCGGGACAATGGTGTGCATTCCCTGCATCGTCATTCCAGTTCTGCTCTGGGTCTACAAAAAGTTCCTGGAGCCATATATATACCCTCTGATTTCCCCCTTTGTTAGCCGTATGTGGCCTCGGAAAGCTATACGAGAAACCAATGATAAAAACAAAGGCAAAGTAGACTATAAGGGTGCAGACATAAATGGATTACCAACAAGAGGACCAACAGAAATGTGTGATAAAAAGAAAGACTAAACTGATTGTCCCGAAGGATCTCATTGTTTTAAAAATGGACCTGATACTATGAAGCACCTTCTTTGTAATTGTCTCTGATCTTTTTCCAAGACCAGAATTTGGGTTAGATATTAATAGTTTAGACATTTACCTATGCTAATCAGGGAATACCTGGTATTTGTATTTAAAATGTAGCTAGTTATATTTAACAACCTCATTTCTGATTTCCTTTTTCATTAAAGTAGTTTTCATTTCTTTTATTTCAGTTTTAAAAATATGAATAAATATATGAGGTTTGTGCCAGTAGACACTGTTACTAAGTCAGTACCTAGAAATTCTTGGGGGCTCTAGCTTTTTTTATTCAGGCTCTTCAAATTTGAGGAGTGTAATTTTACTGTGAAACATTGCAGTGAGACTGTGCAGTCAAATGAAAGGTAGTTTTTGGAGATGATAATGACTTGAAATAAAGATGTAATTACTGGTCCAAAAAAAAAAAAAATCTCTGTAGACCTCTGGGAGATGCTCCTAACTTTAACAATCAGTAGAAAAGAGATTATTCAGCTAAATTCAGTGCTGTCTAAGAGAAAGAGGGTTTTTATTTGGTGGTTTTTAATTTGGTTGATTTTAATCACCAGAGATCAATCATCTGATCAGTCAAAGAAGTCCTGTTCAGGCTGGGAAACAGCTCCATCTCTTCTTCAGCCCTCCAGATTTTCCTAGGAAAGACAATGAATATCCTACAGTCAAAGGGATGGTCTTCAGGAACTCCCTTAAGAAACCAGAAAGACCTGCAGACACCTTAAGGGAAGGTAGCTCCTATTAAGGCTTTTGCTCATCCTGAAAATGAAGACATGCTCCACGGAGCAGATGCTCTAAGGCATAGGCTTAGAACGCCGCCTATCGTTACCACTACAGCAGATGTCATTGTTCTTGGTTAGACAATAGTAAGATGATTCTGAACTTCCTCAACACACACCCAAAACATGTTCGGGGAAGGAGACCCAGAAACTTACCAAGGGGTAGAGCAAAGTCAGACTGATGTTACAACCTCACCATAAATAGAATCACAGATGATTATGTGAAGGAAGTAGAAATTAGTTTGACAAAGTTAGCAGTCAATATTTTAGGCAACCTGCCTCTGGGGTCCAGGGCTTCCCTGGTAGCTTAACGGTAAAGAATCTGCCTGCAATGCAGGAGACAATGCAAGAGATGCAGCTTCGATTTCTGGGTCAGGAAGATCCTCTGGAGGAGGGCATGACAACCCACTTCAGTTTTTTTGTCTGGAGAATCCCATGGACAGAGAAGCCTGGTAGGCTACAGTCCATAGGGTCACAAAGAGTTGGCCATGACTGAAGCAATTTAGCATGCATGCATGCATGAACACTCTGGGGTCCAAGACCTGCCGGCTGAGCTTCTGACTGCTCCCCTTTTCCATGGCAAAAAAACCCCCGAATAATCCTGTCATTTTCAGCAAAGTTGGAAGTCCTGTTTACCTGCATGGTTTCCAACTGACAGAAAGAACCATGAACTGGAGTCTCAGGTATTAATATAAATATATATATTAATATAAAAACAATGCCAATGGCCAGCAAAGCCAGGGGTCCAAAATACTTACCCATCCTCCCTGGCCCTGGATGTACTCTCGGATGGCAGTGTTGCCATTGATCATATTCGTTATGGGCCTCACCACCTGTCTTGCCACCTCAGGAGCCATGCGGGCCACATGTTCAAGAAGTTTCACTGACACTGCCAGAAAGGCTCTCTCATAAGCCAAGCTAGAATCTTGGGCACACCAGGCATTGCTGAGAGATTTTACTGTGTTCTGAAGTACAGTTCCTGCCTGGGGAAAGACAGAAGATATATCAGTGGAGTATCACTAAAAAGGTACAGGAGGCTGCAGTTGCAGGAATCCAGTAAAGCAAGTGTTTCTCAAAGAATGGCAAGGACATATTGGTTGTATCTAAGGTAATCTTTTTTTTTTCCAATTAAGTAAATTTATTTTGAGATAATATTTTTTCAAACTTTTTATTTTGTATTGGGATATAGCTGATTAACAATGTTGTGAGTTTCAGGTGAACAGTGAAGGGACTCAACCGTATATATACATGTATCCATTCTTCCCCCAACTCCCCTCCCATCCATAAGGTAATCTTAAAGAATAAATGGATAAACTTTTCTTATTTTAATATTTTTTAATTTATTGCAATGGGTATTAGAAAAAAAAACATAAGTAGCCCATCAAACCCACAATTTGCTCAGGATGAACAAAATTATTAAAGAAAAAAAATGATTTGAAAGAAAAATCCTAAGTACATGATAGTAGAGCTGGTCAAATCCTGAATGTCTGGCTTAAATGACTGAAGTCTTAGAAACTCTAAAGTAAAAAATAGATTAAGCTTTTCCTCTTCCTTTACCCTTCCCCAAAAGTTTGATCCAAAAGCCATTATTTGGGGCCAGTGAAAGTGAAAGTTGCTCAGTCATGTCTGACTCTTTGCGATCCCATGGACTACACAGTCCATGGAATTCTCCTGACAGGTCAGAATACTGGAGTGGGTAGCCTTTCCCTTCTCCAGGGGCTCTTTCCAACCCAGGGATCAAATCTAGGTCTCCCACATTGCAGGTGGATTCTTTACCAGCTGAGCCACAAGGGAAGCCCTAGGTGGGGCCAACAAAGATTTCTGTGGTGTGGCATAGAGGGCCCATGGTAGCCAGAGCAGGGTGTTAGAACCCAAAGAAGATGAGAAGGGCATCCACAGTGACAGTGCCTATATCCTGGTTTCCAAATTATGTTCTCTGTAAAAAGAAATCAGAGTTCCCTGGAAAATGGCTAATTTCAGGTTGTAGCTTGGAAAATACAAGATCTTCTGTAAAAAAAATTTAAGTAGTACTCAGAGAATGATAGGGACATGCCAAAATCACAGTCCAGATTGAAAGGACTCCTACTGGTAGAATCTGGGGCAATTTGGGCATACAAATAAATAATGATAGCAACAGATTCTAACCCATTGAATAAAGTAGGAATTCATGAGTCCACATTGAAATGAAAAATAAGGTCAAAATATGAAAAGGCAGTCAATTTTATGGTAATGGAGAGAAACCAGACATTTGGTGGCAAGCATGCTGTGGTGTATACAGAAATGGAATTATGTGGTACACATGAAACTTGGGCTTCCCTAGGGGCTCACAGAGTAAAGAATCTGCCTGCAATGCCTGAGACCTGGGTTTGATCCCTGGATGGATCCCTTGGAGAAGGGAATGGCAACCCACTCCAGTACTCTTGCCTGGAGAATCCCCATGGACAGAGGAGGGCTACAGTCCATGAGGTCAGAAAGGGTCAGACACGACTGAGCAACTAAGCACACACACACAGTTTCCTTACCTGCTTAAATGGATGTTAAGTCAGAAAACTGAGGACCGATCAGCAGTCCCTGACTTTTTTGGCACCAGGGGCCAGTTTCGTGGAAGACTATTTTTCCACAGACTAGGGGTGGGGGGATGGTTTCAAGATGATTTAAGCTCATTACATTTATTGTGTACTTTATTTCTATTATTATTACATCAGCTCTACCTCAGGTCATCAGGGATTAGATCTTACAGGTTGGGGTCACCTGGCCTATAGGTTCTACAGTCTAAGTTGTGTGAATACAGCAAGTGGACAAAATTGGGTTAGATGTTTGCTCTCACAGTGTTATACATACATGGGGAAAAGCTGCACTACAATTGCTTCTATGATGCCTCACAGAGTAGTGTAAGGATTAAATGAGATAATAAGTGTAAAACATTTAGAATATTGTCTGACACATGGTAAGTAATGTGTTAATACTAGCTGTCATTATTGATATTAATTAGCAACCTCTTCTAAAACATGGTCTATGGTATTTATATCCAATACAGAATCCAGGAATCAGGACTCTGATGAAAAGCCAGATATACCTAAGTGGGCTGCTGTAAGTACTTATTCCGCATTGCATCAGACTTGTCAAATGCCTATCCTTCCTGTATATAGTTTTATTGCTGGATCTCGAGGGGAAAAAAGATGCCCATTACCAACAAAATAAATGCTTCCCTTGTGACTGAGCTGGTAAAAAGTCCGCCTGCAATGCGGGAGACCTGGGTTCCATCCCTGGGTTAGGAAGATCCTCCTGGAGAAGGGAAAGGTTACCCATTCCAGTATTCTGACCTGGAGAATTCCATGGACTGTTTAGTCCGTGGGTTCGCAAAGAGTTGGGACATGACTGAGGGACTTTCACTTTCACCAGCAAAATATTTTAAAAGGTGCTAAAAGAATAGAATGTTTTACCAAGAATAAAAAACATTTTACCAATGTTTTACCAAGAGTGTGTGTGTGTGTATATATATATACACACGTTCTATGCCATAAAGCACAGCTCTGATGAAAAACAATCAGGAGGCTGATGAGCCTGTGCCAAAAGCTTTTTACCTCAATACCACTTTGTCTTTGATTAACTGCTAAAAACTTGGAATTGAAGAATTCCTGCTGTATCTCCTTGGATGCAGTAAGCCCCCAAATCTTTCATAGAACATTTTTAGTCACAGTTGTATAGGCATAGTAAGAGAACGGTGTCTGAAATAGAATAAACCAGAAACAAAAAATAGAAAGAAGTAGTGGAAACTTGACCTGTCCTCGAATGGTTTCTGCAATGACATTTTTGGCAGAAGCTTCCAATTCTCCATTGAATTTGTCACCCAGCATCCGAAGGCGACCCGCAATGATGGCCACATCAAAAGAGGAAACCTCCCCTAAAAAGGAGCACAGTCGCATTTATCACAATGCCTGAAGTGATGGCAAGCCCCAGGGACCTGGGCATTGAAGCAAGTTCTCTAGATTTCTAAACAATCCAGTCCTCATCCTCCCAAGAAAATCTTTAATATAGTGTCAACACCAATAGACAAAAAATTCTCCCTTCACTGAGAATCTCTTTCCCTGCTACGAGGACTCCAGATATTGCTGAAAACTTAGTTTGCCTTTTGAGACTTCAGAGGAAATAAGTTAGCAGATTCAGATTTTCTTACTGACTTGCAATTACCACCTCAGGCCCAGAAGCCTTACCTGAATCTGATTCATCTTCACATTGTAGGGTCCGGTTACCAACCTCCCAAGCAGGGCCTAAGAAGTCGGTGAGGAGAGCGTTCACTATGCATTCTGTTTGTTCCTCAAAAGTTCGGGGGCTCATTTTAGATGTATGTTTGCAGTCAAGTTTTGCTTTCCTACAGAACAAGCAATTCAGTTCAGCAGGAAGTCAGAAACCCTGGTAAACCAGATGTGTCCTCATGTAAAGTTACTTAATGGGACATGGGGTCCTGGAGTCTTTCCGTCCACCTGTCTTCAAAGCAGCTGCCCAGAAAGGGCGAGACTGTTCTGCAGAGCTCACCCGCACACAGCTGGGGAGGCTTATTGAAGACTTTCAGTTCCCTGAGAGCCACACCCAAGCCAGGGTTAATGGATAACTTAGACTAGTGACATAGCCAATCTAAAACTGAAATAGAGACAAGGAAGAGCCTCTTGGGTAATAATCACTAAGAAACTTCCTGTTGGGTTCTGGGTATGGTGTAATTTAAAGAAAGAAGTTTTTGAAGTTACATTACACAAACATTCAACTCCTGATGGCATTCATTTGCCACAATGGCACATTGATTATTTACTGAGTACCTGTGTGTAAGGAACTGCACATACTTGGCATATAAATAATCCAGAAAAATGACACAGATACAGGTCCTATCCTCATGGGGCTCACACCTGGACATAAATGACAGATATTAAATAACTAATCACATAATTTCTTGTGCTTATTGAAATATAGTGTGTAATAAGGAAACAAACCAAAATAAAGAAGGCTTCCTTTAAGTTGAAACATCTGAGAGGAGCTCTGAAGGACAAGTAAGGACTCATTAGGCAAAGAGTAGGAGTAAAACCATTCCAGATAGAGGGAACATGACATATAAAAGCTGAGGAGATGAATAAAAATTGGGGCATTTGAGGAATTGTAAATGGGAATAATATAAAGTATTTCACAGGGAAATAATGAGGATTAAGTAAGATAATGTTATGTGGAAGGATCAAGCAGTATCTGAAATATGTGTGTGTGTTAGTTGCTCAGTCACATCCAACTCTTTGCGATGCTATGGACTGTAGTCATCCAGGCTCCTCTGTCCATGGGATTCTCCATGAAAGAATTCTGGAGTGGGTTGCCATTCCCTTCTCCAGGGGATATCCTTGACCCAGGGAAACCTGGGTCTCCTGCTTTGCAGGTAATTCTTTACTGTCTGAGCCATCAGGGAAACCCACCTGAAATACAGCAAGAGTTAAATGTCTTCCTTTTAGCCCAAGGTCTAATCACCAAGATGAAAGGAATCTGGGATCTATTCTCTAATAGAATTAACTGGGTTCTTCCAACAGGGCTGGACTCCATCAGTGTTTTACAGGTTCTCAGGACTGGACACTTATTTTTAGTGGTTGCCTTCTTAATGGAGCTATACCTAGATTCTGGGTTTGTGTCTCAGAAGCAGCACTCAAACCTATCAACTTTTCCAGGGTATTCTGACCTGGTGAACTAGTAGGTCGACATTCAAGCATAAACAGTAAGTTAATTGTTCAAAGTGGAATTTCTAGCTTGCAAAATATTCAGAGCCAATCTTCTGCTTTCTATTCCATTCTAAAAAAAAAAAAAAAAAGATCATACGTTCTTTTGGGACTAGGAATAGGAATTATATAGCTAAAGGGTCATTTTTATTTGTCATTATCACTAAGGCTAAAAACAGTGTCTAAGTAGCTTTCAGACCTCTAATGTCAGAAGATTCTGCAAAGATAATTCTAGGCCAAAGTCCTTTCACACTAAAGCTAGCCACTGACAAGTTAAGGATTCCAACAAATACATTTATAACATACTCCCAAAATAATACACAAAAACAAAAACAAATTGTAAGATACAATCCAGCTGGTGTTAAATAGCCTCCCCAAGGTAAGTGGCATCAGTAAGCAGTAGAACAGAAATTTAAAACCAAGTATGTCTTACTATTGATAGTAATAGTAAGACTATTACTATTGTAATGGTTGTAAGAAGCCTACCATACCAGGCTTCTTACTATTGATAGTAAGACATACTTGGTTTTAAATTTCTGTTTAAAGGTTTACTATCAATAGTAAACCTTTCCCCATAATAATAAACCACCTTCCTTATTTCACTACTGATATACATATGGGCAAATGCAATTTTGGGAATCTAATCTTTGCATAATCTTATATATCCTTTGCATTATTTCATACAGTCAATGGTGTAAGGCTAGAGAACCAGAGTATATCTTTCATGAGCAATGTGGGGTAAAATTTCCTCCTTTATTTACTTCTCTCTGGGCATTCAATGGAGAAGGCAATGGCACCCCACTCCAGTACTTTGCCTGGAAAATCCCATGGATGGAGGAGCCTGGTAGGCAAGTCCATGGGGTCACCAAGAGTCAGACATGACTGAGCGACTTCACTTTCACTTTTCACTTTCATGCATTGGAGAAGGAAATGGCAACCCACTTCAGTGTTCTTGTCTGGAGAATCCCAGGGACGGGGGAGCCTGGTGGCTGCCGTCTGTGGGATCACACAGAGTCGAACACGACTGAAGTGACTTAGCAGCAGCAGCAGGGCCTTCAATGGAATACCCGTCCAACCATTCCTTCCCCTCCCTGCCCCCAGCCCATATACTCTTCACTCGTGTAGTCCAAATATTGTACTCTTAATTATTACTGAAAAATGAGGCCGGAATTTTTTCACTTTCACTTGCTTCTTGCTGCTCTGGTCATAATTTATATCTTTTTCCTAAAGCCTCATCTCATTATATCATTAGCTCAAAATCCAGGATCTTGTCATCTGTACCAGGCCTGCATGTGAATGAGGATCCTGGGGTACAGCTCCTATCAATGTGATGACCTGTAACTAAGAAAAAAAGTTCTTTGTCTCCTCACCCCTAAACACTCAACCTATGAAAAAGTGATAGAATAATTGTAACATAACTCCAATTCAAAAAGGAGGAGGGAATGGAGGCATCTAACATTTGCTGGTCCATAGCTGTAAAATGATCATCAAAGTGAAGTCGCTCAATCGTGTCTGAGTCTTTGCGACCCCATGGGCTGTAGCCTACCATACCAGGCTTCTTAGTCATGGGATTTTCCAGGCAAGAGTACTGGAGTGGATTGCCATTTCCTTCTCCAGGGGATCTTCCCGACCCAGGGATCGAACCCAGATCTCCCACATTTTAGGCAGATGCTTTACCCTCTGAGCCACCAGGGAAGCCCAAAAATGATCATCAGGAATTATGTAAATGATTGCTTCTGTAATGTTCCAAAGCACCACAGTCATTGGTGGGCCCTCATTATATGTGTTACCAAGACATTAGGACATTTTTCTAAAAGCACAGTATCAACCACCTTCATAGATTTTAAAGATAAGCATCTGCCTATATCATCAAACCAATATATCTGCAGAGACTAGAGAGTGCTCCTAGGGAGGAGGAATATTAAATAATTAACTTCATTTTATGAAAGTAAAAGTGTTAGTCGCTCAGTCACGTCCAACTCTTTGGGACCCCATGGACTATAGCCCACCAGGCTCCTCTGTTCGTGGAATTCTCCAGGCAAGAATACTGGAGTGGGTTGCCATTCCCTTCTCCAGGGGAGTCTTCCTGACCAGGATTCGAACCCGGGTCTCCTGCACAGCAGGCAGATTCTTTACCATCTGAGCCACCAGGGAAACCTTAATCATTTTGCTTGTATAAATGAGTAAAACCAGGTGATAGTTAAGAAAAGTCAGTTCTTCATTGAGATGATTTTTAAATTGTTGCTGCTGTTGTTCAGTCACTCAGTCGTGTCCGACTCTTTGCAACCCCATGGACTGCAGCATTCCAGGCTTCCTGTCCATCACCAACTCCCAGAGCTTGCTCAAATTCATGTCCAGAGAGGTGGCGGGTGTGGTGCATACTGGGTCGGTGGAGAGCTCGAGCTAAAGGGTGATCTGCTAGAGAGTGATCTCTAGGCGAAAATCAGAAAGAGGAGATTTACTAGAATCGAGTATGATGGATCCATGTTCAGTTGGAGTCCAGCTTCGGACCACAAATGAGTGCCATAAAACCCATTATACTCGGCATAAGGTTTCAAGACTTTGCAAGAATTGTCATCAAATGACATGCTTCTACTTCAACTGAGAACTGGAATGACACTTTCTGGGAACAATACAATTTGCTTCCATCATGCAAAAGTTTACATTGACAGATTTGAGGATTTGCAGAAGTCATGTTGTGACCCATTTAACATACACAAAAAACTAGCCAAAAAAATTTTACATGTAATTGATTTAGATGATGCCACTTTTCTGAGTGCAAAATTTGGAAGACAGCTTGTACCTGGTTAGAAACTTTGTCCAAAATGTACACAGATAATCAATGGAAGTGTGGATGTTGATTCTGAAGACCGGCAGAAAAGAAAACCTGACTCAGATGGAAGAACTGCTAAAGCTTTGAGGTCATTACAATTTGCAAACCCAGGAAAACAAACTGAATTTGCTCCAGAAACTGGTAAAAGAGAAAAAAGAAGGCTTACCAAAAATGCAACAGCTGGTTCAGACAGACAAGTGATCCTGGCAAAGAGTAAGATCTACAATAGCCAGGGTCTCCTGATTTTCAGCGGAATGGACCTCTGTCACTGCCTCGATGAAGACTGCTTAGGCTGTTCCTATGCTTGTCCTGCCTGCGGTTCTACCAAATGTGGTACCGAATGCTGCTGTGATCGAAAGTGGCTGTATGAGCAAACTGAAATCGAAGGAGGAGAAATAATTCATAACAAACATGCTGGATAATTTGTGGTGTCCGATTGTGACCCTTTCTGTATTTCTAAAGTTCTGTAATTCTAAGATACATGTTAAAGTTGGTTTTGCCAAATGACACATATGTACTCAGTGTGCACTAACACTGCCTTTTGGGTACCTTAAGATAAATTATTTGATGTAAATTTAGATGGACTGTTTTATTACTCAGCAGTCATCTCTTCAAGCCTTTCTGGGTCAATGTAAAAAAGTAATGTATAGGCAGTCCTCTGTTTGAACAACTCCCATGTCCATAAATTTCCATGGCACTGATACAGTTAAATAAACCAGTTCCTTAACAGCAAGAACAAACAAACAAACAAACAACTCATGTCCATTGAGTCAGTGATGCCATCCAACCATCTCATCCTCTGTCATCCCCTTCTCCTCCCACCTTCAATCTTTCCCAGCATCAGGGTCTTTTCCAATGAGTCAGCTCTTCCCATAAGATGGCCAAAGTATTGGAGCTTCAGCTTCAGCATCAGTCCTTCCAATGAATATTCAGGATTGATTTCCTTTAGGATTGACCAGTTTTATCTCCTTGCTGTCCAAGGGACTCTCAAAAGTCTTCTCCAACACCACAGTTCAAAAGCATCAGTCCTTTGGTGCTGGCCTTCTTTATGGTCCAACTCTCACATCTGTACGTGACTATTGGAAAAACGATAACTTTGACTAATTGGGCCTTTGTCAACAAAGTGGTGTCTGCTTTCTAGGTTGTCATAGCTCTTCTCCCAGTGGGCAAGCATCTTTTAATTTCATGGCTGCAGTCACTGTCTACAGTGATTTTGGAGCCCAAGAAAATAAAGTCTGTCACTATTTCCATTGTTTCTCCATCTATTTGCCCTGAAGTGATGGGACCAGATGCCATGATCTTAGTTTTCTGAATGTTGACTTTTAAGCCAGTTTCTTCACTCTCCTCTTTCATCTTTATCAAAAGTTTAAGTTCCTCTTTGCATTCTGCCAACAGGGTGGTGTTTTCAAAAGCAACAGTTTCGTATTCTGCTATGCTTCTCACTTTACAGGAAAGCAACCAAGTAGGGCTTAATATTCTAAAAGCTCCTATAGTTAGGATCAGTGTAGTTAACTTTCAATTCTGAGCTGTACCTAATTTTCTTTGGTTCAACATTTCAGTGATAACTCTTAATTTTTTAAGAAGTCAATCAATTTACTCAATTTCTACCACTTACATCCTGTTTCCTTCCAACACTTAAAACTGGCAGCACTTAACACTTCGACTTTGTTTTAGTACCTAATTAAACATTCAGTTTAACTGAACAAGTGAAAATATGGAAAGTGATTCTGAAGCTGTTGTGATCCTCCTCCTTCCAGTCCCTGGGGATCCAGGATCCGGATCTGTCTTTTTCAACTGTGGGTGATTTTTCACTTCCATGGTAACCTGGCAACATCTGAAAATATTTTTAGTTGCCACAACGGGGGTTTGGGGGCATCTAATGGTATAGATCAGAGATTCTGATGATTATCCTACAGTGCACAGATAAATTGGAGAAAGAAATGGCAACCCACTCCAGTGTTCTTGCCTGGAGAATCCCAAGGACGGGGGAGCCTGGTGGGCTGCCATCTATGGGGTCACACAGAGTCGGACACGACTGAAGCGACTTAGCAGCAGCACAGATAAACCTCCTACAGCAAAGAATTAGATGGCCCCAAATGTCAGTAGCACCACTTCTGAGAAACCCTAGCCGAGATGGAATTCCATCTATTATCTTCTATATGGTCAACGCAATATAACAAAACACACTTCAAACACAAGTCTACAAATACCATCAGAATCTAATTATTCAAAACTCACAGCCATTCACTCAATACTATTTATTGAGTAACCACTATCTCATAGGCACTGTAGACAGAAGGAAAGAAAGATAATCACTGTCCTTAAAAACTGTCTGGCAGAGACAGACAACTGACTAAATCCAGGTCCTTGCTAGAAAATTCAGCACTATCTGTTTTCTACTCCTATTAAAAGCTTAGCTGAGAGAAATCATAGGCAAAGCATTATTTGAAGGATATGCAGTCCAACTATGGATCCAGGTAGAAGTCCTTGAGTTAAGCTGGATGATATTTGGGTCATAGTATCTTTAGTCCTTGAAGAATGCCCTCACTAAGCTTCATACTAAAATTATGCTCTCTGTTCAGATTGACGAACACCATAGGAAAGTCATGTGAAACACTTTACTAACTTGCCACACAAGTATTCTACATACCATTCAGTGCCATCCGTGTAAAACTACATGTAAATTTCTTTTAGAAATTAGAATTGAAATATTTATTTCTCTCTGGTGACAACTACACAAGCATTCCTCTTTATTCTGGCTGCTTCCAGGTGGCGCTAGTGGTAAAGAACCCGCCTGCCAATGTAGGAGACGCAAGAGACGCAGGTTCGACCCCTGAGTCGGGAAGATCCCCTGGAGAAGGGCTTGGCAACCCACTCCAGTATTCATTCTTGGAGAATCCCCACAGACAGAGGAGCCTGGTGGGCTACAGTCCACGAGGTCACAAAGAGTCAGACATGACTGAAGCTACTTAGCATGCAAATCACTTACAAAGCTAAATACAACCTCAACTGTATCAACTATGTAGGCCCTTTCAGCCTGGACATTTGTATACTTTCCCATCCCTAATCCAGCTGGTCTTAACAGGTATTTTTATTTTTCCTATGCTGGGTTCTCTGGTTATTTTTACTTTACCATCAGTTTATTACATCTGTTTTGGCCATAAGTTGTCTCCATGTATAAAATGTGGTCAGTTATGAAGAAAATTAAACGTGAGAAAGAGTGGCAAGAAAACAATTACAATAGTACTGCTGTGCTGTGCTAAGTCACTTCAGTCTGGCTCTTTGCGACGCTATGGACTATAGTTTACCAGGCTCCTCTGTCCATGGGATTCTCCAGGCAAGAATACTGGAATGGGTTTTCTTCCAGGGGATCTTCCCAAACCAGGGTTCAAACCCACGCCTCTTACATCTCCTGCACTGGGAGGTGGGTCCTTTAGCGCCACCTCAATAGTACTGCGAGACATATGCACTGACTGCTTTCACAGCTTGAATGAAACCCCTAAGGAAGGCAGCGAGGGTCACAGAAAACATCCTAAAAGAGCTCATACCTGAACTGAACACCAAAAGATAGACTAAGTGTTACTTAAAAAGATATGAGGGTGAGGAAATAATCTAGGCAAGAAATAAAAGCACAGAGATAAGAGAGAGCTGAGTATATTCAGGGAACTGCAAGTGCTTTGCTTTTGCCAGAACACGGGGTATTTTGGTGAGCATTGAGACATGGCACAGAGGAGGAACTTTGGAGACCATGCTAGGGCTTTGAACTCTGGCCTAAAAAGCATGATTAGAAATATTATGGAGAAGGCAATGGCACCCCACTCAAGTACTCTTGCCTGGAAAATCCCATGGACGGAGGAGCCTGGTAGGCTGCAGTCCATGGGGTCGCTAAGAGTCGGACAGGACTGAGCTTTTCACTTTTCACTTTCATGCACTGGAGAAGGAAATGGCAAGCCACTCCAGTGTTCTTGCCTGGAGAATCCCAGGGACTGGGGAGCCTGGTGGGCTGCCATCTCTGGGGTCACACAGAGTTGGACACGACTGAAGCTACTTAGCAGCAGCAGCAGCAGAAATATAACAGTAAGGAATTGACTGTAGTAATCCAGGGAAGAAAGATGACCTTTACAAGCTCACGTCCTGTCAGTTTCCAGACACATCAGACATCTTTAATTAGTAAAATAATCCCTTAAACTAATTAGAAAAGAATACAAATTCTACCCTCACCCTCTCCCCAACAACATTAACCTTTACAACATCACTTGGAAACGTGGGATCATTAACCAATAGGTATGAGAGAAACATGTCAATGTTCTTTGGACAAAAATGGAAGAATCCTCACTCCCAGATTCCCCTTCTCCTTTGCATTTGATATTATCTGGACTTACAAGCAGTGATAATAAGAAAAACTAAGGAACTCTGACAGCTATTCATCTCACTCAGGACAGACAAGAAGCCGTTATGATTTTATGTCTCCAATCGTTCCGATCACAGTTTCTAAAACAGAAATAAAACTCTTCAGTGTCTCTGTCCTTGCCTCGCTTTGTTTCACTGAGATCTGCATTTGCAAATTCGCAGGCTCCAGCAGCAGTTCTGTTAGGAACAGACAGCCAGTGTCGTCCTGAGCACTGAGGTAGGCTTTCCATGGCTGAGTCCCAGCCCGGCTCATCGCGATGGTCTGGATGTTCACGACTTGCAGCGCCATCTGCAGGGTGTCAGGATGGACTGCTCCCTGCCACGGGAACACCTGCTGATGAGCAACTTTGAGGCTCAGCCAAGTTTTCTCAAAACACTCAGCAGTAAGCTGGTGATTGGGGATGAGCATAAGGGCTCCGGAATCAGGGAGTTCCTGAACCCTCTCCTTGTTCTCTTCGGGAATCAGGGGTCCTACAAGAGTCAGAAAGCTTATTTAAGAGATGCTCTCAGTCTGCTGAAACTACATTTTTAAATCTAGATTTCCAAAAGTACACAATGTGATTTTTATCTTTGGAGAAATGGCTTAAATAACCAATGGCAAATTTTCTTGTTCACAAAGACAAAATTCAAGCAACAATCTGAAGTTTAGCTGGGTTACTTTACTCTCTACTATAAAGATTTTTCACAACAAGATAGAAAATAAGAATGATTTTTACCTGATGTGGGAAAGGCTGCAGTGTTAGGAAGCTCTGGGCCATGATGTTCTACTCCCTGGCATTTAGATAGGGTTGCCCAGCGGGCTTTGCCGTATACTGGCACCAGAGTGTTGAAGTCCAAGGCCCAGCTGTTCACAGGTCTTTCTGCCTGATCCTCCAAAAGTCTGAGGGAAGGGTCAGATTTAGGGCTACACAGGATCTGCTTTGCTTCACTGATGCCAGCTAAGAGGAGGCGATAATAGAAGAGACCTCGATCTCGTACTGCCATGTCCTTTTCTTCCTCTGAGGTAAGATAACAGATTGAGTTAATTAAAAACAAAAACATTCTTTCTATCCCTGTGCCCACCAGAATAGGAGGGAGGAAACCCTAGAAAATGTTGACATTTTCTCCTTGGGTCCCAGACACGGCTCATCGAACAATGAAAGCTGTGAGAACCTCTACGACCGACCATGAAAGTGTTAGTCGTTCAGCTGTGTCTGACTCTTGGTGATCACATGGACTGTAGTCCACGAGGCTCCTCTGTCCATGGGATTCTCCAGGCAAGAATACTGGAGTGAGTTGCCATTCCCTTCTCTGGGGGATCTTTCCAACCCAGGGATCAATCCCGGGTCTCCTGCATTGCAGGCAGGTTCTTTATCATCTGAGCCACCAGGAGGTATACACAGCTGGCCACAGCAAGTACCATTCCCTCTGAAGAGCCTACCTATGCAGTAGTGTAACAAGCGGCCTAGCATGTCCTGGCATTCAGCCGGGCGAGAGAAGAAGAGGCGCAGCACAGCTGTGAGCAGCTCCATTTTGACAGCTGGGAACGTCTCTGACTTCACATTCTCTATGAAGTCTTCCAACACATAAGGAGCATTGGGGATTCTCTTCCCATGGACACCGAGTAACCAGATAAGTGCCTGCTTCCCCTAGGGAATTAGGGAGTAAGAACAGATGCTTAACATTTGGCTGTCCAAAACCCAGGCGAGAGCAGACGGCAGACAGCAGCAGGTTTTGCTTTTCCCTTAGAGTTAGCAGAAAAAGTATATTTTATTTGCTTCAACTTGCATTTATTGATCTACCCCCTACTAAACTCTCTACAACAAACAGGAATGAAATTATACCACAAAAAAGGAGACTTATGACTCTCACGCCTATGTTGTTTAAGCAGTAAAGATTCCTCAGTTTTGGGGCTTTGGCCCCAGTTTGGGGTTTCATGCTTCAGTGGAAGTTACTGGAAGATTTCCCTAAGTTACTCCATTAAAGTGGTGATTAACCTAGAGTGCACATCAGAATCGCCTGCAAGGCTCCTTGAAACTATGTGTCCAGGGTTCCCACTTCTGAATATCTGAGTAGATCTGGGACGAAGCCTAAACATATGTAGAAAGTCCACAAATGACTCTGCTTTTCATGCCAGCTGAAAACCCTATGGTCTAAATCTCTCGTTCAAAATAATGAATATGTTACATGAGAATAATGGTATCAAAATATTTGTAAGGAAACCATAGTTAAATCCTAATGTTTTCATAATTTATATCCCGCCTACACCCAAAACAGAATCTGAGGTGGCAATCGATTCTAAGAATTCCCACTTCAGACACTGGATAGAAAGAATAATTAGATTCCATTTCACAGCAGGTCCCAAGCACTTCCCCTTTATCCGGAAGTAAAGGAGAATCGTAGTCTACCTCACTGTCTTGAATGTTCTCCTCACAGCCGGGCAGGGCCTGACACACAGCTTCCGTACACTGAGGACACAACCATGCCAGGTCTCGGAAAGTCTGCACCACCACTGCAGCACAGCTCAGAACACAAGAGCACAGGGTTAGAGCCTCCGTGTGGGAAGGAATCTTAAGAAAAGTCACACAGTCAGGCTGCGGGAATGTCTGCAAAATGGGTGTTGAAGGGGGTGGTCAGTGATCACCTGAGAAATGTCTGGCATGGGCAACAATTTCTTAAATGAATGTTGCTCTTCTCTGATTGCCATGAGGATACAAGAATTAATGTATGTAAAGGCACTTGGTAAACTGGAAAGCCATATACAAATGTGGGGAAGTGCTGCTGTTGAATGATGCTCTGAAGTATAAATGGAGACACTTGGGCTGGGGCTATGGTGAAGCGAGCAAGGTGCCGGGTTGTAAAACACAAGAGGACACACAGAGGTAGCCCCTGCATGAACCTGAGACTGAGTGACTCTCTATATACATTACATATACACATATATATATATTCTCTTCTCGTAAGGCTTTTTGTTTTAGCTGTGCTGGGTCTTCGTTGCTGTGCAGGCTTTTTTCTAGTTGTGGTAAGTGGGGGCTACTCTCCCGTTGCTGTGCATGGGCTTCTCATTGCTGTGGCTTTTCTTGTCGCAGGGCATAGGCTCTAGGCGCACGGGCTTCAGTAGCTGTGACGCGCTGGCTTAGCTGCCCCGCTGCATGTGGAATCTCCTCACACCAGGGACTAAACCCGTGTCCCCTGCATTGGCAGGTGAGTTCTTAAACACTAGGCCGCCAGGGAAGGCCTCCGTTCTGGCTCATCACAGGACGCTGCATACAGACCCCTGTGCTGTACAGCAGGACCTTGTTGTTTATCCATGGTCTATATAATAGTGAGCTCCTCTTTAAATGTCTGTATCCTTGGCACCTTGTTTGCGTCATTCTAGTCCCAGGCCTGGCAGCCACTGCTTACAGTTGCTGTTGTAAAGCAAAAAGAGGGACAAAGGTGGGGAAATGACAAGCAAGGTCATCCTGCTGCTGCTGCTAAGTCACTTCAGTCGTGTCCGACTCTGTGCGACCCCATAGACGGCAGCCCATTAGGCTCCTCTGTCCCTGGGATTCTCCAGGCAAGAACACTGGAGTGGGTTGCCATTTCCTTCTCCAAGCATGAAAGTGAAAAGTGAAAGTAAAGTCGCTCAGTCATGCCCGACCCTTAGCGACCCCATGGACTGCAGCCTACCAGGCTCCTCCATCCATGGGATTTTCCAGGCAAGAGTACTGGAGTGCGTTGCCATTGCCTTCTCCGAAGGTCATCCTAGCACCCTTCATTAGCTATACAACAGCCTTGAAGACTCACGGCAACCTGAAGACTCCCTGCCCTGTTAGGTCTATATGCTCCTCTGATGGCAACAGATGATGACATAAAGAAAAACTTAAATCTCTCATATTCAGCAACAAACATGTTCTGAGAAACCATCACAGGCCAGGAAATTGGTTCCCCTCCGAAACACACAAAAAAATCCTAGAATGGTAGCTATTACCCGTGGTAATGTGCTCTTGTCGAAGCCCCAGCAACTCTGTTAGAATCTGCATACACTGATCTGTGTAGGTCCTGGCGATGCCACCTACAGAGGAAGGAAAGCAGAAAAAGTGTTAAATCAAATATTACCACCTCATTCTAAAACAATTTCCTATCAACCAAAAACAAAGAGCACAGGAAACACCTAAAAAAAATATCACACCTTGCTTGATGAAATAAGAGTTTAAGAGAACTTAGGTAAAAATGAATTCCCCATTGAACAAGGTTGAAAACTTTCAGGGTATTTATGTGGCAGCCAGTTTGTTGCAGCCCACGTACACAGGAGTATTCCTGCTGGGACACTTGACCGCAGCCTCCGGATGGCAGGATTTCTACTTCCCTCTTTGTTTCCTTTTCTCTGCCCCTAAAAATAGCCATACTTTATTCTACATAGGAGAGTTCCTTCTCCTCCTTCCCTTGAAGTCCTCCGAAACTGAGCTCCCCAGCTACTTTCATGCTGTGGCTCACTCTAGCTCTTTAAATTCCCGACACGGTAGTGTGAAAAGGTCTGTAGGCCTTAGGTTTTACTCCATGTTGGTCTACTCAGCATAATACGGAGTAGCCCAGAGTAGAAGCTCAATAAATGATTGTTGAATTGACACAGGACTTTGAGTCAGGAAAGCTGGGTTTCAGTCCCAGTTCAGGAACTATATAAACTTTGGGCAATTTAAGAACCTCTTTGTGCCCGAGTTGCTTCATCTTGAAAACCAAGTTAATAACCACTTGTCCACTTTTCTTGACTATCTCACAAGACTGTGGGAAGATGATACACAGAAACACATTTTCGGTAAGGTACAACAAAAGGCAATATAAATTGTGTTGGACTTCCCGGATGGTCCAACAGTGGATGGGAATCTGCCTGCCGATGCAGGGGGACACGGGTTCGATCCCCGTTCCAGGAAGATCCCACTTGCCGTGGGGCAGCTAAGCCCAGGAGCCTCAACTACCCAGCCAGCGCACCAGAGCCCAAGAGCTACAGCTAGGGAAGTCGGTGCACCTAGAGTCCATGCTCCACAAAAAGAGAAGCCACACAATGAGAAGCCCGTGTACCACGACAAAGAGTAGTCCCCGCTCTCCTCAACTAGAGAAAGCCTCAGAACAGCAGCTAAGACCCAGTGCAACCCAAAATAAATAAATGTTTTTTAAAATCAGTGAATTAATCATGTGATAGTTTGAATCACCTGTAGTCTGTATCCTAGAAAGACATG
This sequence comes from Bison bison bison, assembly GCF_000754665.1. NCBI lineage: Eukaryota > Metazoa > Chordata > Mammalia > Artiodactyla > Bovidae > Bison > Bison bison. The sequence goes on along the minus strand of NW_011495072.1, from coordinate 6,780,236 downwards.
GCAACACTGGTGTTGACCAAAAGAGCCTTCCTCCTCCACTTATTCGTAGTCACTGACCCAAGTTTTTGGTGCTAGATACTTTCCCTTGAAGCAAGACTCATTCCCTTTTGCTCGCTGTGGTTCCCCAGCTCTCTAGCTGTTTGGTGTAGGCTCTCACGAAGGAAAAGCAGCAGACACCTACCAATGGCGAGGATGGCGGCCTGCGCGAAGTCGGCAGACACGTCGGTGCAGTACCCTCGAAGCTCCTCCAGCACCTGCTGCACATTCTCATCGTTCACCAGCTCACACAGCACCTCCACCTTCTGGAGCTTGATGTAGTGCGGCTCCGAATAGGAGCAGAAAAACTTCTTGTAGTGGCTGCTGAAGTGACCTGGCAAGCTGTGCAGGATCTGGCGCACATGGCAGAGGGCAGCAAAGCAGAGCTCTCGGCTCTCTGAAGAACAGGCAGCCAGCAGAGGGCCCTTGACTTGCATGAGCACATCGGTCTGCACGTGGGGGAATTTTTTGGCCAAGATCAGAAAGAGTTTGGTGGCTCCCATCACCACGCCTGGGCTGCTGCTCTTGAGAAAACTGTCCAACAGATTGAGAATGTCAAACAGCTCCTCCTCACTTCGGGGTTGGTAGCGGAGCAGAAAGTTCAAGACTTCAGCCTGGCCCCACTGGTCCAGTTTTGACATTCTATCCAAAAAAGAAAACAAATGGGCTATGTTAGCAACAAAATTAGGACCACCTCCATGCGACTGCTCTGTCACTAGTCATCTGCTCATCACAATAAGGGGGGAATTCTTAAAAATAGGTTGTACCATAATCAAATTATTCTTTTTACATATTACTTAAAGTTTATACAAAGTCTTTAAATAACAAGATGAGTTCACAGTACAAATGCATACTCATCTAGGGCCAAAGACATGATTGCTATACCCTAGACCCAGACTCTCTATACTGTAAGATAGTATGTGTGAATGGCTTAGTTTGGGGGACATAATGACTGCAGGGACAGAACCTATCCCCGAAGGATCTTTCTGCCATCTCTCTATATTATCAAAAGAAACTAAGACCAAAAAACACAAAACTTACAATGAAACATGAGGTGGTTAATGGTTACAGTTAACTTTTTTTTACTGCTCTACAGAAATTGTTCAAGAACCTCTCCTTCATTCAATACATCAACAAGATCCCACTATGATGCAGAGATGCAGATCTGATCATGATAAAAAGAGAACAGAGGCATCCAAACCGATTTAAGAGATGGTGGGCGATGGGCTTATTGATCACAACACCTCCTTCCTGTTTCAGAATTTCCTCTAGAGACCTCAGGCAGTTCACAACCACAATTGGATCCTGGTCGCGCAGCAAACTATATAATTCATTTACCAGGGCACCATCTACAAAAGAACAAAGATTTCATATAAACAGAAGCTTCAGAGTCATGGGGATAGAGCCAGAATAATAGTTCCAGGCAGACAAAACTGAACTTCTCTGCTATTACACAAAAGTAACAAAGGCAGTAACAACATACAAGGCTAAAAATTGCCATGTCCAGACTATCCTAAGTAGTTGATGCGAAGAATTTCACCTGAACCCCAAAGAAAGGACTTCTTTAATCTCAGAAAATACCAAGCCTTGCATCCTACTTAAAAGAGACACCTAGGGTGGAAGGGAAGTTCAAGAGGGAGAGGATATATGTATATTTCTGGATGATTCATGTTGTTCTATGGCAGAAACCAACACAACATGTAAAGCAATTATCCTCCAAATAAAAATAAATTTAAGAAATAAAATGAAATTTTAAAAAAGGGACATCCAGTAGAACCACATTATTATTTTCTACCAAAACGACATAATGTTTTACAAAGTCATATAATGGAAGCACAAATAAATACTGAGGATGATAGATTACATTGAAACTTACCCACTTCAGAGTCTCCATGAAGATTATGCATCTTGGCACAGCCAAGGACTGCTACCCTCCTGACATATGAAGCCTTATCCCGCAGACCATTGAGGATTGGCTGTTGGATATATTCCTGCACACCAGGCATCCTAAGCAACACATTCTGGAGTCAGCCAGATCCTAAAGTACTAGTGTTGACATAATTTAGCCCCTATTCACTTAACAGAGGGTTTAGTAGATGTTTGAATATGCATTGGTCAGACTCTTCTCAACAAACTCAAGAAAGCTGCTGCCAAACTTAAAAAGCATCACTTGACTTTTCATGTGGAATAATGCTGCAAAGGCAAGTTAAAATACACACACATTTAGAAATCTTTAACCATCTCACTGAGAGTAAGGTAGAAAAAATCCCTTAATAAAATCATCTATGTAGTTTTTTAAACCAAAGTAATGGCTGACAACCTGAGTTCCGGTTACAACCATGTTTTCCCCAGTATTAAGAAGCTCAAATAAATTGTCATCATTAAAAATCTGCCTGTGACCACATGAACTCTTCAGCCACTGGGATGCAGGAAGGGAAGAGTGTGCTCACCTGAGGCTACACATGCTCCGTAATGCCAGCCCTCGTACCATTGGGTTGGGGTCCGAACAGTCTTTGCACAGTGTATTGATGGCCAGGAGAGCCAGATCTGGTTTCAGAGGAGCGTAGGTACACATGTAGAGATAAACTAACTTCTTCTGAACAATATCTACAGTGGCACTAGCTTTCACCATTTCCATGAAAACACCAGACATGTCCACCCCTTGAGTCATGTGCCTGAAACCAACACACAGCAGGGAAAAGTAAAATTTATAATCCCCAACCCCCCACCACCAACCTACAGAAAGCCTTTTACTTATACATGTCCTGGATAGCTAACTAGGTTGTGACCTTTTAGAGGGAAGCAACCAGGTCTGCCTTTTCTATCATATCACATAAAAACTTAACACGGCCTGCAATAAACGTTCTTCTATTCATTCAACAAACACTTACAGAATTCCTAGTACTGATACATTGCAATGGCATTCAGCTTTTACATTCCAGGGATGTGTTCTGGGGACATAATCTGAGGAAGGCATGTTCTCGGATCTGAAGGAACTCAAATCTACCAAGCAGGCAGACAAGGACACCTCTAATTACAGAATGACTGATAAGTATTACAACAGAAATAACAGATAAGGTGCAGTGGGTATCTAACACTGCCAAGAAGTAATACTTGAGCCAAATTAGCAGGAGCTCCAGACAAGTGTAGTAGATAGGTAATGACACACACTGTGGACATGAGCAAGAATGGTATATTCTTTTGACAGTCTGAAGGTAGTTAACAGGGTGTTCCTTGGATGTTATGGTAAGAAATTTGGACTTTATTCTATAGGAATTTGAGGGGATGTCTGTTCAAAATGCAGATTCCTGGGTTCCATCTCACCTACTGAAATCAGAATTACTGGATTGAATGAAATCTTTACATTTTCTTAAAAAGCATTAAAATTTTAAAAAGCATTCTTAAAAACTTCTGTGCATGCTAAAGTTTGTGATACAAAGTTTGCTACAGGCAAGAGATATATTGTCAAATTCATATATTGGAAAATCATTCTAACTGAAATGGGAGCAAGATGACCTAATACTCTGCTGTTGTTTTAGTCACTCAAGATGACCTGATACTTTGTTGTAGTTTAGTTGCTAAGACACATCCGACTCTTTTTGCAACCCCATGGACTGTGGCCTGCCAGGCTCCTCTGTCCATGGGATTTCCCAGGAAAGGATCCTGGAGTCGGTTGCCATTCCCTTCTCCAGGGGATCTTCCTGACCCAGGTATGGAACTGGAGTCTCTTGCGTTGGCAGTGGATTCTTTACCACTGAGTCAGCAGGGAAGCCCTGACCTACTCTTAAACTACTGCAATTCCTTTTTATAAAGAAACCAGAACAGCAGTGCCAATTTTTAAAAAAGAGGATGGATATTTAGAACCATAAATCCATACCACCTGACTTCAGCAGTGAAGATCAGGTGTCATCAAGACTGACTCCCACACTTGGTCAGCTGGGTGGTGACATTTATCAACACAATACAAGCTGAAGAGCAGGTCTGGGAAGCTGGAGGGAAGAATGCAGGTGCTATTTTGCGTGTCTTTGAAGACATCTCCAGGCAGAAATGCCAAGCAAGCAATAGGATGTGTGAGTCTGAGGATAAAAAAGGACGTCTGTACTAGATATAGATCAGCAGTACAAGTTCAAGATATGGATGAAACCACCCAGCTGAGTAAAAGAAGAAAAATATGCCCCGCAAGGGAGACTTAGATGTCATTCCAGAGCAGCAGAAAGGCCAAACCGTACAACTGCCATGTATGAAAGTTCATTAACTCTTTCTGCGCAGCCATGGGGAGAGAGGCCTGCTGGGGATGGCAATGGGGGATAGGGCTTTAGGTGATACCTAATCACTCGCTGGATGACACTCCGATAGCGCAGCCTATCAGCCTGAATGTGAGGATTACACAGAGCCTTCTTCAGCTCCTTCACCACGTCCTCGGAGCCAAGATACGGCATCTTCTCCAACAGTCACGGGGCAGTTTCCACAGATCCCTAGGGAATTCGGGCTCCTTCTAGCCCTGATGTGGGGACCTGGGTAAAGGAAATGTCAGTCAGTGAAGGGACAACAGGCGCGATCTCTGCCCCAGCCTTGTCTTCCCCAAGGCCCGCAACCAGGACCTAGCATACTCAACTTCAACCCTCTCGCTTCCGGGAGAGGCCCACCCGAGGCTCTGCGATTCTATCCCGGGACCTGCAGGCTGGTTCGCCCCGCCCACAGAGCTCTCCCCAACCTCTAGGTCCTCGGCTTGATTTCCAGCCCGGCAGCCAACTGTCCGTGAACCCCTCCCTCTCCAGTTCCAGCCTTTCTTGCGCCTCCACGCGGTTGCCGTCACCTTGAGGCCCAATCAAGCTCTCTGCGGAAGTCCCGCCTCCTCTAGAGGGACCGCGTAGAGCAGCTGCCAATCACCCTCTCCCAGTGAGCGCCGAGAGCAGCCTGGATCCCGACCTTTGGGTGCCCTTCCCCCAACCTCTCACCTCCCGGCGCTGCCGCGCGGCTCCCTCTGGTGGAGCTGCTGCGGGCAATCGGAAGTTGGCTACTTCGGCCTGTCTCCGCCCAGCAGCGCGCGCTTTGAGTGCCCGGCTTCAGTCCCTGGTCCTGCGCGTTCGGGGGAGTGGCGCTTGGTTGGGCGCCTTCTGCGGTTTGAGATTCCACCCAAACTCCTACCAGCAAGGTCACTTCCTTCTTTCTGCCCAATCTGGCCATTCATTCCCTCACTGGGCTGGCTTTTCCTTACGGTCTCTAGCCCTGTTCATGCCCGAGCATGTTTTTTTTCAGGGCGGCATAGTAGGAGCCTCACACAGGAACTCTGTTCCCATGAAGAACCCACTGGTGACTCGAACCCCGCCACCATGAACGGGGTCTTGATCCCTCATACGCCCATCGCTGTGGATTTTTGGAGCCTGCGCCGGGCTGGCTCCGCCCGACTCTTCTTCTTGACCCACATGCACTCAGACCACACGGTGGGTCTGACTAGCACCTGGACCCGGCCCCTCTACTGCTCCCCAATCACGGCTTACCTCTTGCACCGTCACCTACAGGTATGGGGGGCTGGAGTCGGCCTCTGGGTGGGGCCTTCCGATCTGTCAGTCTTGGAGTCATAGAGTTGTGGCCAGGAGAACTGATTTTTACAAAAGCGACAGTTTTGGGGAACCCAGAAATGCATATATTAAACCCAGAACAAGAGTGGTTTCCAACTGGCTGGCTTGGGATGTTTCAGCGATAAAACTGGGGAGGACTTCTAGGCCTTTCAAGGAAACTGTTCCTACTTCTTCACGTAAGCTAGGCCAGTGTTTTCCAAACTTGGCTCCTAAGAATTCATCTAATGTTCTGAGGAAATAGATTGTCCAGTGCCTCCCTCCTCCCGCATTTGAATCAGTAGACACAGCTGGTGCAGGTCCTGGAAATCTGGCTGGAATTTTTTTCACAGGTACCCCCTAAGGGCTTCCCTGGTGGCTCAGACGGTAAAGAATCCGCCTGCAATTCGGGAGACCTGGGTCCGATCCCGGGGTCGGGAAAATCCCGTGGAGAAGGGCGTGGTAACACCCTCCA
>NW_011495072.1:6769338-6774067 GCF_000754665.1 Bison bison bison | reverse complement strand
AGGAAATGGTAACACCCTCCAGTATTCTTGCCTGGAGAATTCCATGGACAGAGGAATCTAGTGGGCTGTAGTCCATGGGGTGGCAAAGAGTTGGCCACGACTGAGTGATTAAGCACAGCACTCCAAGGGATTATTATTTGGAAAGTTGAGGAATGGTTGAATAGACTTGCTTTCTGGACTATTAATTTAGCCTTGTAGGAAGGATGGGGTAGAGAGAGGGAGAAGGAAAAGAGGACTGTGATCCCTATCACAGCTTCTGATCCAGGGAGGTACCAGGGAGAGGTGTCTGTGTTTCCTGAGATGACCTGCTGTTTCTTTAGGTATCTAAGCAGTGGATCCGAGCCCTGGAGGTTGGTGAGAGCCATGTCCTGCCTCTAGATGAAGTTGGGCGAGAGACCATGACCGTCACCCTCTTGGATGCCAACCACTGCCCCGGCTCTGTCATGTTTCTCTTTGAAGGATACTTTGGAACCATCCTCTACACAGGTCGGCTTCCAGAGGGGTCCTTCCCACTTTCCCAGCCTAGACACTCTTTTTTTTTGACCAAGCCCCATGGTTTTCAAGATTATAGTTCCCCAACCTGGGATTGAACCAGTCCTGCCAGCAATGAAAGCACTGAATCCGAACAACTGGACTGCCAGGAAATTCCCAACATTGCTTTTCTTGAGTAGCCTTGATTCATAGTAGAAGCCTGGAGGCCTCCTAGCTTCATGTCACATGAGCGCAATGACCCTTTCTCAATTGATTTTTCATTCTTTAAGGGTACAGACTTTGCAAAGAGTAATGAAAATGCAGGAGCACGATGGAGACATTTCCACAAAGAAACTGTGCTACATTAGATCACTGCTAGACTCTAGTTTTTTCCAAGATGCCAATAGGCAAATGCCCATCTGCTGTTGGAATTGGGAGAGGCTTGTCTTCTATGCTTTTGTCTCTGACTATGCCTCCCATATTTTTTTCCCAGGTGATTTTCGGTATACACCATCCATGCTGAAGGAGCCAGCCCTGAGACCGGGGAAACAGATTCATACCTTATACCTAGACAATACCAATTGCAACCCAGACCTAGTTCTTCCTTCCCAAGAAGAAGCTGCCCGCCAGATTGTTGAGCTCATTCGAAAGCACCCACAACATAACATAAAAATTGGTGAGGGTTTTCCTTTTTCTCTCACTATGGAACTAGTGAATCTAGGTTCTTTGGGGGTTCTTACATCTTTCATGTCTTTGTGCAGATCTCCTTTTCTCCATGAAATCTACCCTGACCTTATTATTTAAAAGTACATCTCTGTTCCCACATTCCCAACCCCAGATCCCCTAAGCCAATTCAACTTTTTCATTTTTTCATGGCACTCAACTTCCCACAGACTTCATGTTTTCCTGTACTGTTGCTTATTGTTGATTGCCTATCCCCACTTCTGCCACACACACATTTATTCCTTGAGAGCATGGTTGGAGGTGGGAAGAAGTCTTACGTGTTTGTGGAACAGAGAAGAAGCCATGTGACAGGTGCATAGTGGTTGAGGAGGCTGGAAAGGCAGGAGGGGCTGAAGTGCCTGTAAGCCGTTTTGAACTTGATCCTAAATGCAACCATTGCTCTTAGGTCAAAAAGCTATTGAAGGGTTTTAAGTAGGAGAGGGACACTATTGCAGTAATCACTTTATAATGTATTCCAGAGTTTATGTATTTATTGTATTTAGTTCTTATTATCTGTCTCCCCCTGCTAGAATGGAAATTTCACAATAAACAGGCTCTTTGTTTCACTTAGGGATATATGCCAGATGCCTAGATTAATGCCTGATAGAGGAATTTGATAAATATTTATTAGAAAGTGAATGCAGATTATCAGAATGTAGATGCTCAAGTGAGTGTTAAGCTTTTAATTATATACATTGAAATTGCAGCTGAAATTGCCTTTTGGGATAGTTTATGAAAATCAGTTTTTATTTTTTAAAATGTAATAGATTTAATTCCAAATACCTTTTTTAAAAATTTTAATTTATCTAGCTGTGATGGGTCTTGGCTGTGGCATGTGGGATCTAGTTCCCTGACTAGGGATTGAACCCAGGCCCCCTGCATTGGGAGCGTGGAGTCTTAGGCACTGGACCACCAGGGAAGCCAAATGACTTTTTTGATTGTTTCCAAAATTGTAATAAATCCACAAAAGGAAGATTTGCCACCATAATGAATATTTTAAAAGGATATGCCCCAACTCTGAAAGCAGTTTCAAAATAGGCTTAAACAGAGGCATTGAAAACAAATTGTATACCTTCCAGAGTGACACCAAATTGATGGAGAGATATTCTCTTTCAGGATTGCTTGACTTCATGAAGAAATACCAGTCCTAAGTCTTATTGGAGTTTTTAACACAGAATTTTCCTAGAGGAGCATAGCTGGCTAGGAGGGTACTACAGAAGGGCTTGATTAATTTTTCAGATATACAATAAGCCCATACTATGTGTCAAATATTCTGATAGGCAGTGGGAATAGAAAAATGAATAAAATATGAGGGTTTAAAGTCTAGTAGTAAAGGGCCTAGAATAGGTTTTTTTTTTAAAGGGTGGGGGGGATAGGGAGAGAGAAATCAGCTACATTTGTGCCCAAAGAGTGAGATTTTGAACCATGATAAGGAATAAAGTAGACATAAAGGAAATACAGGTTCTTTAAAGGAGGTCACAATCTGACTGTTGACTTGAAATACACCTTCAGAAAAGGTCTGTGAACAACTGTTTAAATAGCATCTCCTGTATCTGTTACCATAAGCATTATCCAAATTCAGGCCTCCATTTCTTTCTCTCTAAGTACCGTTTGGACCTTCTAACTGGTACTTCTGCTTTCAATATAGTCTTGTCCAGGCCTTCAAATAACATTGCTGCCACTTTTTTTTTCTAAAACCCTGCTCTGATCCTGTGATTTGAATTAGCCATTTTCCTGCTTCCAACTCCTCCGTGACGCACCTTCACTTAACAGAATCAAATCCAAGCTCCCTAGCAGTACACGCAAAGCCCCCTGTTATACGGCCCTCGCTCACCTCTTTAGTGTCCTTTCTTACCCATTTCTTTCTACCTTAGAAACACCGAAATGACCTCTCTTAAAATGTTCTCTGCCATCCCCTTCCCTTGTCAGATTAACTTGGACCCATCATTTAGGACTCAGCTAAGTGTTTTCAGGAAGTTTTCCCTAACTCCATCAACTGGTAGATACTTCTCTGTGCCCCATAATACTGTGTGCATGTCTCTAACATGCATTTTTTCTGGATCCTCATGTGGATGACACTCCCTGAGGGCTGAGATTGTTGTTTTCACACTGCTAAACACTTGGTGGGTGCGCTCTTTTGCTGAACTGAATGAATGAGTGGATTCTGTGTTAACTTTCTCCCTACCCCATCCTCCATCTGTGCTCAGTCCCATCCCACCCTCTGTGACTCCATGGACTGTAGCCCGCCAGGCTCCTCTGTCTATGGGATTCTCCAGGCAGGAATAGTGGAGTGGACTGCCATTTCCCCCTCCAGGGGATTGTCCCAACTGCCTGCATCTCCTAGATTGGCAGGTGGACTCTTTACCACTGAGCCACCTGGGGAGCCCCATCCTCCATAAACCTAGCTCACATGCACCTCCTTCCTGATACACAAACAGGGGATAGTCCCATTAACTTTGGGTATTTTTATTAAACACTTGGTTTATTAGGATTCCCCCATAGCTTCATTAAGGAGGGCATGGCAACCCACACTCCAGTATTCTTGCCTGGAGAATCCTCCACGGACAGAGGAGCCTGGTGGACTACAGTCCTCTGGGTCGCAAAGAGTCCGACACGACTGAGTGACTAAGCACAAAGCTTCATTGTGGCTTCTCTGGTGGCTCAGTGGTAAAGAATCCACCTGCCAGTGCAGGAGATGTGGCTTCAGTCCCTGTGTCAGGAAGATCCCCTGGAGGAAGAAATGGCTACCCACTCCAGGATTCTTGCTTGGGAAATCCCACGGACAGAGGAACCTGGCGGGCTACAGTCCATAAGGTGTCACAAAAGAGTTGGACATGATTTAGCAACTGAACAACTACAGTAACATAGCTTCATTGTCTTCCTTTGTTAGTTTCCCCAATCTCTTTAACATTATTCAGGACTGTACAGCCTGGGAAAAGAGTCACTGCTGGAGCGGCTGGCCCTGGAGTTTCAGACCTGGGTGGTACTGAGTCCTCGGCGCCTGGAGTTGGTACAGCTGCTGGGCCTGGCAGATGTGTTCACAGTGGAGGAGAAGGCTGGCCGCATCCATGCTGTGGACCACATGGAGATCTGCCATTCTGCCATGCTGCGTTGGAACCAGACCCACCCTACCATTGCCATCCTCCCCACCAGCCGGAAGATCTACCGCTCCCACCCGAATATCCATGTCATCCCTTACTCTGACCATTCCTCCTACTCGGAGCTCCGTGTCTTTGTTGCGGCACTAAAACCTTGCCAGGTGGTGCCCATTGTCCGGCGACAACCCTGTAGGGACTACTTTCAGGACAGCTTGAGCCCCAGGCTCTCTGTGCCCCTGATTCCAGACTCTGTACAGCAATACATGAGTTCCTCCTCCAGAAATCCAAGTTTTCTCTGGCTGTTTTTAGAAAGGAAGCTCAAGAGACTGAGAACCCAGGGTGTTGTGTTTGAATCCCTTGAGGAAGATGCTGATCACTCTCAAGCTGACAGGGACTCAAAGAAGACCAAGAATGAGAACCTGGCTGGGGAGCTTGAG
>NW_011495072.1:6745856-6769238 GCF_000754665.1 Bison bison bison | reverse complement strand
GGGAGCTTGAGAAGCAGCCCTCCCACCATCCTTTGCAAGTCAAGAAGCAGTCGTTCCCAGATGTCTGCTGCCGAGAAGGGGAGGGGGCAGTCCCTTCCTCTGAGTCCCAGAAGATGGTGACTGTAGTAACTACCCCTTCGGGTTTTCCGGTGCACTTAAGGTCTACAAATGAGAAATTCCTTTCTCTGGAAACTGGGGAGGAAATTGGTGTAGGGCCCTACTTGGTACGCATGGGAGACAGTGTGGCCTCGGCAGCCACAGAGAACCAGAGAGCCTGGATGGGCCAGGATTCTCGCCTGTCTCCCAGCAGTGAGGCTGCCCCTCTTCTGGCTCCTGAGTTCAGGGGCCTGGCATTCAAATACCTTCTGACTCCAGTGGACTTTATCCAGACGGGATTTTCTTCCAGGGTCTTCGACCAGCAAGTGGAAAAATACCATAAACTCCTGAGTACAGACGGGAGAATACAAAATGACAACCTTGTTTGATCCAACTCTGCACTTTTTTTTTTAATGCATCAAGAGTTGTTTATTTTCAAAGTTAGCATTCTTTGTATTTCCACCGCTAACAAACGGCAGTGCCACAGCCCTACTGTACTTTTGAAGATAGTACAGATGGCCTATTTGGGGCCTTTTCTGTGTTACAGGCCCACCCTGTAACACACTTCCAGTGTGTTCATTGGGCTCCTGGTGCTTAGGGAATCCTTAGTTCTCTAACTGACTGGGGTTTAAGAAACCCTTTTCATTATAATACCTTTACAGTATTTGTGAGCATTTAAAGGTTCTGAGAAGTCCTATAGGAACTTTTAAACTTTGTTTAACCCAGTATTTCTGTAACCTTTTTGAACATGTAGTCCCCTTTTGTGACTGCAGAGAGAGATGAAGGGTCTTTTCAGAAAGGACCAGTTTATTCCCCCTGTTTTGCATGTCATGTGTCATTCCCCATGTCCCCTTCTGTCTCTTCCTAGATAAAAGCCCCTAGGTAGTTCTGTTCTTTAATTCAGGAACTGTGGTATGACCCAGGCAGCATGCTCCAGTCCTGAATGTCACTGACCCCATCTAAGTCACTTCCTGTCTCTGCCTCAGGGAGGGAATAGGAAGTGATGAACATCCTTAGAAAAGTAGAGAAAAATTCCATCTCTCCTCCATGAGAGTTTGCAGTTAGTGTCCCTGGGGACCTACCTGGAAGAGAGCCGGGGGGACTGGACGCCCCTCACCAAGGCAGTACCTGGAACTCAGCCGACAATTAGGCTGAGGGTTAGAATGGGCCTCCCAGCCGCCTGGAGTCCTGACTGTTTGGCAAAATAAGGTTACAGAAGATCAAATATGCTGCCAGGTAGTCCTGATTGGTCACATAGCTGGGATATTTGCTGTCCCCCTCCTCAGGTTGAGAGCCAGAGGACACAGCCTGTTGGTTTTAGTATCCAGGGCAGAGACCAAGAAGCCAGCTGGTGGAAGGGGTAGGGGTGTGACGTTCTGCCCTGTCCTTCTGCTCACAGCCTGACAATGCCAAACCAATAAGCAAGACAGCAGATACCATGGTCTCAGAGGGCGCAGGCATGTGGAGCTGGACAAATGGGTAAAAACTGTTTCTCAGTGGAGCTCAAACCTTCCCAGTGAAGAGGCCTGTGTTTCTTTTCCAGGGGGGAGGAAATTGTCTACTGGAGGAAGATATGAAGAGTTTAGAATGCAAAATAAGGCCTTTCTCTAGGGCAAACTATACACAGTTCTGTTTGGTCCGTGACCTTCACTGCAACCCTCCCGTGGGCCTACTAGGAACCATACTGGTGAGGCATGTGGGGCAGCAGGGGACATGGGCACTGTCCTGGGCATGAGTCCAAGGCACCTGGGCAAATAGAGATTCCAGGCTTCCATAACGGAGCCTCAGTTTCTCATCTGTAAACCAGGCATTGAGATGCTTGTGTGTGTGTGCTCAGTCGTGTCTGACTCTTTGCAACCCCATAGACTGCAGCACCTGTCCATGGGATTTCCCAGACAAGAATACTGGAGTGTGTTGCCATTTCCGTCTCCAGGGGAAATTCCTGACCCAGGGATCAAACCCACATCTCTTCGTGTCCCCTGCACTGACAGGCGGGTTCTTGACCACTGGGCTACCTGACCTCTCCTGACTGCTGGAGCTTAGATAATCGGTCAGATTCCTAGGTCAGTGCCTTCCACATGATGGGTATTTCAAATATTGGTTCTCTTAGCCTCTGGTTCTTAAAAAAAAATTATTCTCTGATAAAATAAACTTTGGAAGTCATAAACTATAGAGAAGAAAAAACTCAAACTTCTTCCATGTGGATCAACTGTCTTCTAGTCTTTTTCTGTGTGTGCAAATATATTAAATGTATAATTTTTTCCAAATTGGGGTAATACCATATATAGTTTTATATCCTGCATTTCAGTTTATTAATATCTTAAGCACTTTCTCATACAAAATGTCATTTTAATAGTTTTATAATACCCTATTATGGGTATATCTTAATTAAACTATTTGTTTTATTTATCATTTTGTGTGCTCTTTTTTTCACAATTATACATATTGCAATGAATATCCTTATGCCTATATCATGGCATTTGTGTTTATTTTCTTGGAGTAAATTGCTGGAAGTGGGATAACAGTTTTAAGGTTTTTTAATTTAGTTTATTGAAGTGTAGTTGATTTCCAATGCTGTGTTAACTTCTGCTGTACAGCAGTGATTCAGTTATACATATATATACATACAATGGAAAATTACACATATACATTCTTTTTCATATTCTTTTCCATTATGGTTTATTACAGGATATTGAGTGTAGTTCCCAGTGCTGTACAGTAGGACCTGTTGTTTATCCATTCTCTATGTAGTAGTTTGCATCTGCTAATCCCAACAGTTTTAAGTTCTTGATAAAAATGGTGCCTAGTTGCCCTCCAGAAAGTTTCCTTACTACCTTTTCTGCAGACGAGGATAGCAGTAAAATACTATGAAAGGGCTTCCCTGGTGGCTCAGTGGTAAAGAATCCACCTGCCAATGCAGGAGATAAGGGTTTGATCCCTGCTGCAGGAAGATCCCACACGCCACAGAGCAACTGAGCAACTATAGAGCCTGTGCTCTAGAGCCCAGGAGCCCCAACAGCTGAGCCTGTGTGCTGCAGCTGTCAAAGCCTGTGGACCCTTGAGCCCGTGCTCCATAACAAGAGAAGCCACTGCAGTGAGAAGCCTGCACACAGCTCGAGAGTAGCCCCGACTCTGCAACTAGAGAAAAGCCCACAGGCAGCAATGAAGACCCAGCACAGCCAAAAATAAATAAAATTTAAAAATACCACGAAGACTCATTAAGTTCAAATGATGTTATTAGAATGGTAGATGTCAACACGTGGAAAATCATCTTGCATACTTAATAAATATTTACTAAGCTATGTGGGCAACGTTTAGACTTCATCTGGGAGCCTCTAGCTGTCTCACTTCTGTGCTATGCAAAGGTGGCTGGGAGAGATAAGGTAGTCTTCAGTGCAGGGGCCCCCAGATGGGGAGTTATCTTCTAGCAACAAGGACACTTGTCCACTTTTGGCACATGCTGTGTCACACGTATTCCTCGAAGCGGGATCTATATGAATTCAGATGGTAGGGGGAGGGTGAGAAGCGAAGGGCTTTGAGAAATGTAGTTGTCCGTGGCATGTCTGTGTATTAACAATGGTAAGATTCCATACTATTCTAAATCAAATTTTCTGGCTTATAATAGAGATTGGCAGTTGTATTACTTGATTTCTCAACACTCTCATACAAAAATGCTGCAATACATGTATCTTTAAGAAGCCAATTTATTTTTAGAATCTAAGGATGACCCCATTGATCTGTGAAGATCTTGCAATTAAGCTTCAAGTTACTGGGAGAAAGACAGTTCCCTAGAGATCAATTAGTTATTTGCTTCATGATCTGTGGGGAAACTTGTACTTTTCCACAAGGAGACTGACAGTGATTTAAGTCCCCTTAGGGAAGAAAATCTGCCTGACTGGCCTCAGGCAACCATCTCTTACACGTGACCCAGACTGCCCTTTGTGGTAGGAAATAGAAGATAAGTGAGTCTGGTTGTTCAAGAAAAGGGATTTAGATCTGGGTTCTCTTATCTCAAGTCCACTCCTAAGGGGACAGTTCCCTCTGCATTCTTAGAGTGGTTCATAAATAGGAGAAATTCCATCTGGAGGTCCATGTAGACATTTTAAAAAAACTTTTATTGAAGTATAGTTGATTTATAATGTATTAATTTCTACTGTACAGCAAAGTGATTCAGTTATACATACATACTTTTTCATATTCTTTTCCATTGTGGTTTATCAAAGGATATTGAATATAGTTCCCTGTATGTGCATGAATTTTCAGTGCCATCACTGGTGAGTAGCCCTTGGTCTGTTACCTGCTTCCCACCTCTCACCTTCCCTGAGCACCACCACCACAAGCTGTTTTGTCTTGAGTCCTTGGCACTTTCCCCTTTCTCTTCTGTAGGATATCCCATCTACATCACTAGAAAATGATTCTGCTTGCCCTTATAGAATATTTGTCTACAGCTGCCCATGGGGGATTCTCATCCTCAGAGTGTTGTCTTTTTCTTTTTTTCAGATGATTGATTTATTTTGGCTGTGCTAGGTCTTCGTTGCTGGGCTTTCTGAGAGTGGGCTTTCTCTGGTTGTAGTGAACAGGGGAATCTTTGTCGTGGTGCATGGGCCTCTCATTGCAGTGGCTTCTGTTGTTGAGTACAAGCTCTGGGGCATGTGGGCTTCAGTAGTTGTGGCGCATAGGCTTAGTTGCCCAGAGGCACATGGTATCTTCCCAGACCAGGGATCGAATCCATGTTCCCTGCATTGGCAGGCAGATTCTCAACCTCTAGACCACCAGTGAAGCCCCAAACTTCTCTTTATTTTGGTCACAGTGCTTTTATTTAGATATACCCTTCCACCTTGACTATATCATTCCTAGGTAACTTTCTCTTTGAACACCTCCTCGACCACCAGATCACAGAAAGTTCCCAGAATCTTGGGCTTGGTTCTTTTCCTAAACAGAAAGCTTACTGAATCACCTTTCAATCACACAAAACTTCTGGCTCACCTTGGGTTAGTTTTTCCCTTGCAATATTTACATAATCAAAATACTATTGGGACTTCCCTGGTAGTCCAGTGATTAGGAATCCACCTGCCAATGCCAGGGACACAGGTTCAGTTCCTAGTCTGGGAAGATTCCACACGACGGGGGGTTGGCCGGGAGGAACTAAGCCCCCGCACCACAACTACTGAGACCGCATGCTGCAATTACCAAAGCCTCCATTTAGAGCCACCTAGAGCCTAGAGAAGCCACCACAATGAGAAGCCCAAGCACCGCAACTAGAGAGTAGCCCTCGCACAGCAATGAAGACCCAGCACGGTGAAAAATTTAAAAAAACAAGCAAACTTTGTCTTTGGCATCCATTCTAGGTTGTACACTCAAGAGTCATCTTATAACTGGAGACTGTCAGGGGGCCCCTACGCCAACTCCAGCTGATGTATGAAAGGATCAAGAAAAGAATGGAAGCAAACTATTGGGTGGATGATTGGTAGCCTTTTTTTTTTTTTTTTTAAAGAAATCACCATTTATTAGCGTAATCTTTCTCCACTAATTGACTGCCATTCTCACAGTAATATCTGAGCCACCCTGTAAAATGTTCCTCTGATTTCAAGGCATTTTAAGCTTTTGCTTATCATGTTTACATCCTCTGTTCAACTAAGACACTGTTCTGAGAGCTACTTTTTCCAAGTGTATTGTTGCCTAAATTTCCTTTATTTCTTCTTCATCCTTTCTCTTCTTCCTATATTCTGGGAATGAAAGGAACTTAAAGGAAAAAAGTTGATTTTTTTTTCCCACCTCCCCCCCACAACCACTGATCCATAGGCTTCATTATTTTACTTTATAATAAATCTATGACTCTTTAGAACAACAGAAATGGAAAAAGTGAATTAAGATAATGAACAAAACCGTTCACCCACTTAAACATTTTCCAGTTGTGAGATTCCTCTTCTTGTGTGTGGTCTCTTCCCCTTGTTACCCCTCTTCCCCTGACTATAGTCAATTTGGTCTTTAGGCTCATACCAGTCTCCCCGAGACATTCTGCAGTCATTATCACCTTTTTGGGTGGATTTTATTTTGTTTTTTTTAAATAACTTTTTAACATTGATGCATATTTGCTTGGGATAGAGCTTGTGTAATTTACCAATCGTATTGATAGTATGTGACTGTGCCCTGCAGAGGTATATTTAACAAGACAAAAATAATGTAGGTTAATAAAGGAGCCCATGATATTTGAGTCAGGTTATAAATGACCATGAAATCATTTACAGTTTGAATAGTGAAAATTTATGTCTGCTGTTCTTAAATTAGTGCTAGACAGAATATCATTTTTAAAAGTCTTTGTGCATTTGTTATTTTCCCCTTACCTTAGCTCCCTGTTCTTTCTCGACTGCCTCACCCACCTGTTAAGAATTAAAAATATTGAGCCTTAAAGGGACAGCTCATTTTTAAATTGCTAAAGTTTGTGAAATTTTACTTTTTCCAAGTTTTTCCAACTTTTCTTTAAAAAGTGAAGACAGATAATGAATTGAAATTTCACAAGCTGTGAAATTAGCATCTGGCAAGCTGTGAAATCTTATTATTTGAAGACATTATCTGCTGGAAGTTCTTTGGGAATAGGAAAGAAGAACCCTGTTTTTGAAGTAGACCATTTTTCTCTCTTTAAAAATCTGTTTATATGTTCAATTTTTAAATGGCCTTTTAAAAAGTGAGGTGAGGAAAAGTAGTAATAGAAAGATGTTTAGGACAGCTAAAGGCTGGGTCTGAGTAAGTATATAGTCTACTTGTTGCAGAGTTTTGAGAGGATGAGGCCATCTTGTTCAACCTGTGTGCATGCTGTTTATATCAAAGTTGCCACTTTTGTTAAAATGGTGTTATTTTCTTTATTATCTTGGAAACTGACTCAGCCTCATGTTGCTCCAAATTAGTGTTTAAGGCTCCCACGAGTTGCAGATAAAAGGATTATTTTAACAAGTAGAACAAGGTGATTTGCCTTTTGGTTTGTAAATATATGAAAGTGTCTACAAGGTCTTTATCTGCTTTCTGTCAGTATTTATATTAAATGATAAATTAATGAGAAAAAAAAAAAAAACCAACAAGCAAACTATTGCATTAGGGCTGCATTAAACTATTGCTAACCAGTCCTGACTCCTCTCATCAATTTTTAGTAACTTTGGGGAGTGGAGGATGAAGTTCATCCCCAGTGCTACAGGCCCATCCTTAATGTGCTCTCTGAAAGGTGTGCTTTTGAGAAGCGAAGATTGGGTCAAGCCCACTCCCCCTACTAACCAGACTCTGTAGAAACAAAGCATGAGGGTGGAACCAGACTCCTGGTGCTTAGGGAGTCAGGAATATAAAGTTTGGAGAAAACCTGCTAAAAGGTCTGAGCATTCAGTTCCTAAACTGGAACCAGGGGTTTCCCAGCCAACCAGCAATGCTAACACCAGCTGGGTGTCCTACAATTCGACTCAGGTCTGAGACTACTTGGAGATAGCATCAGATCTCACAGATTAAGGCTTCAGTGTCACAAGACTGTCCCCTCACCACCTGAGATGCCCATTGCAAGTCCAGGTCATCATCTGTGTTTCTGAGTGACCACAATAGATTGGAGGTTTCAATGATCCCCTCTTTGGATTTGACTGGTTTGCTAGAGCAACGCACAGAACTCAGAGAAATACCTTACTCACTAGATCATCAGTTTATTATAAAAGGATTTAACTCAGGAACAGCCAGGTGGAAGCAAGGCACAGGGCAAGGTATGTGGGAAGGGGTGGAGCTTCCATGCTTTCTGAGTGCTACTCTCCCAACACCTCCACCTGTTCTGTTCCTCCTTCAGGATGCTGTCTCCACCCTGGATGATATCAACGTTCTGGTGTCTCAGTCTCTGACCTCATCATTTCCAAAGACCTCATTTCCCTCTACCTTACCACCCTGTCATTACCAGAAGTTATACTACTTTTGAAATCGCAAATGTAAGCCTTCTTTTCTCCAGCTGACTTGCTCAAGTATCTTCATTGCCAATGTTTCACTGTTCATGAGCCCTCTCTGAGCTTCACTCCCTTCCTTGACTGAACTGTATCCTACAATCCATCTTTATAATATCACTCCCTTTCTCTCTCTCTCTCAACCTTGCCTTGAAAAACTCCAGTTTTTCATAAACCATAATATTCATTTACTCTTTGCCTGCACTGGAGCAGCTAGATGTTCCTGGAGAAATCATTCAAACAGACTGTCTGGTTTCATTTTGAAATCATGATTTCAAACGTCAGAATGGCCTTCCATGTAATAGGACTGCTAAGCAATCCTATTACATGTCCCTAATAAGCTTGGTTTCATATTCTCCCTTTCTCATTGCTTTCCCCTCCCACCCGCGTCTTAGCAAATCCTGTTGACTCTACCTTGAAACATATCCTGAATCTTCCTTTCACCATCTTAACCTCTACTACCCTTGTCCAAGCAACCTTTGTCCCTTGTGCAAGTTCTTCAATAGCCTCCTAAATGTTCTCTCTGCTTCCAACACTGTCCCCCTTTTCTCCAAATACACAGAGTCCCCATGATAGCCATAAGTCATAGCATGTTATTTCTCTGCTCAAATCCTCCAGTGGCTTTCCAGCTCACTCAGAATAAAAACCTAAGTTCTCCTGGTGGTCTGCATGGCCCCTATGATTTCCAGATCACCTCACCTCCTACTCCTCTCCCACCCTTCACTTACTCTGCTCCAGGCATGCTGACCTCCTTGCAGCTACTCCTATCTACCCTGTAAACAATCACCTCACTTCTTCCCTCTCCCCATCACCTTCTCCACCCACATGGCTCCCTCACCTACTTCAAGGTTTTGCTTAATGAGGCTATTCTTGACCATCTTATTTAAAATTGCAACTGCCTTGCCCACCACTCCCTTTCCCTGCCTTGCATTTTCTCCACAGAGCACCTTCCATATGATATCATTTATCTATTGAGGTTAGTGTGTGCCTCATGGACTAGAATGTAAACGCTAGGATTCTTTTTGTCTTTTTTCTTTTTGATTGCTTTGTTCACTGTTTTATCCTTGCTGTCTAGAACACATACTGGGTTCTTAACGATAAACATCAGATGAATGAATAAATGAATTAACCCGGAGGAATGCATGGATGGCACATCCTTTAGGGAATCCTCCTTCAATAAACACTATTTCTCTCCAAGAGGGAATAAAGCAGAGTTCAAAGTCCCCAAGGAGCTGACCAATACTGAATGCTTAAGTTTGGCAGATACAGTATAAATATTATCTCTATATTAACTTGCAACTATCCCAGTGAGAAAACTAGTGTCCATAAATCTCTTCATTCATTTGTTCATTAAACAAATATTTAATGAATGCCTATGTGCCAGGCATCTTTTCTAGACACTGGGGATATGAAATAGTGACCAAAATAGAAAAAGTCCTACCCACATGGGAATTCAACATTCTAAAGGAGAGAGGCAGTATACATAAATAAATATCAAATGGTGATATGCGTTAAGAAGACAATAAGACTGGGACTTCCCTGGTGGTCCAGTGGCTAAGACTCCATGCTCCCGATGCAGGGGGCCTGGATTTGATCCCTGGTCAGGGAACTAGATCTCATGTGTTGCCAACTAAAAGTCTGCATGCTACAACTAAAATCCCACATGCCACAACTAAGACTAGTGCAGCCAAATAAATTAATAAACAATAAAAAGAAAAATAAATACAATTTTTTTAAAAAGAGGAAGAAGAAGATATTAATACTAGTTTAATGGGGGTGGGGAGCAGTTCAGATAAAGGTCAAGGAAGTATCCTGGTGGGAATGACACTTCAAGACCTGAGAGATGAAATGGAGCCAGCCAGGTGAAGATCTGGGGGCAGCATCAGCACCAAAACCATGTGATGGCCATGAGCTCTATGCCCAAGGAACATGAGCAAGAGCTGTGCAAGTGGAAGAGAAAAGGAGATGGGATCAGAGGCAGAGGTAGGAGTCGGATCAGATGTGACCTACAGAGCGAGAAGTTTGGGTTTTAGCCTAAGTGTTATGGAAAGTGCTTTAGTGTACTGGGGTGGTATGATCTGATACATATTTTTGAAAGCAACAGATGGAGAATGGGGCAAGAATGAAGCAAGAATACCAGTCAGGAAGCTCTTCCAGCAGTGAGAGATACTGGTGTTTTTGCATTGTGTTTGGATAAAAATCAGAGTTACCTCTTTAGCACAAGCAGCTGAAGGGAGAAAGACATCCCTTTTCTTCTACCAGAGCTTTCACAAGGGAAAAGTACATCTATATACCCAAAGATATTACATAGATAAACATATTTGGAGGAAATGAAGAAAGGAAGAAGAAAAAAACTGATTTATCTACAAGTAAATAATTGAAATGTTTTATGAATCAACATTATTTCCTATAATAGACATGTTTTAGAACTATGTACTTAAGAGGAAAAAACATGTTTTACTTGCTTTGGAGTCAACACAAGCCTTGGGGTTAGAGGTTACACTTCCTGAGAGACTAGGACTTTTCAGTAAACAAAAATGAATTTATCAGAGAATACTTATTTTTTAATTATTTAATTATGAAATTTTATAGCAAATAACATTAGTCCTGACCTTTGAATAGCTGCATCCTCTAGGAGAGATCTATAAGATACAGTAGAAGACACAGCATTACCATATTTAGTTTGATTTAATCCTTTCTGTTTAATTCACCAAGTAGTGATACTTTATGTCCTTACGGAAAAGCACCTGAATGAGCAGGCAATTTTGGTTCACAAAAGAGCAGTCTCTTGCTGCAAGGCTCTTAGTCAGTACATACATAATTAAAACCTGCACTTTTAAATCAAGATAGGACTGACAAATCCATATTTGTTATTATTCTATATTCTACTTCTCAGAGACTTTCTGATTTTGTAGACAGTTATCAGTGGAGATGAATGATAGTGGATTTCAGGATATTTTTTGAAAGTAACATTGAAGAAATTTTCCAATGGACAGAATGAGGGAGGTACAGAAAAGGTATTATTACCATCTCCATTTTAAGGATGAGATAAGTGAGGCTCATGAGCAGACCCACTATCATACCCTCGTAACCAGAAGAGTTAGGATTCCTAGTGACATTAAGCTCCAAAGCCCATGCTTTTTGTTTATACTGGACATTCTCGGAGCACTGAGGTTGATCAGGCAGAAGCCCTATTTCACATCAGAAAATTTACCCTCTATGGTTTGTTTTGATAGGGCAGCTCCCCTACCCCCACCAGAGAGAACCACTTGCTAATCACTTGATGACAACTTACAGATTTTATACAAATGAGTTTCCAAAAGCAATAATAGAAAAAAAATCAGTTAAATGCATGGCCAAAAAGGTAAAGACTGCTATTTTGAAATTTCTTAAACTCTATTCTATAGTTTACTGAATTCTGATGCTTTGAGTACTATGAATAAACACTCAGTAATTTACTCAGCAAAATAGCTATTATTACCGACCACATATCAGGAATTGTGTTAGGCAAGGGATATTTCATTAAGGTCTTTTTGATTTCAGAGTTTGTAGGAACTGCAAAATGACACAGCATAAGTAATAATCAGTTATTAAAATTTGAGGTCCTGTCCTGATTTATTGCCCTCTCCCTTGTGGGTCTTTGTGTGCATTCGTCCAGCATTTGTTTTGGCTTTTGCTTAGAACTGATGATAGGGAATGACATATGGAATGAAAGTGATAAAAGCTCATGCATGTAACAGTTGGTCAAAGAAAAGGTGAAAAGCTAGGAAATGATGGAGGCATGATAATGAGGAATGATGCTGATCCAGGTAAAAGGAGAGAAAAGCACTATCCCTTGGTTTTGCTGAATAAAGATCTAGTATATGAAGAAAATGAGAGACAGGACGATGGTTATGTGTGGATAAGGGAGGAAACAGAAATGAAACCTCAAACCCTCCTTCCCTCATAATTGTTGTGTAAGTGGTTAAGGCATTTGCTCTTCTCCCAGAAGAGTCTCTGGGTTGACTCTTGAAAATCAGAAAAATTAGGGGTGAAGTCTTTTACCCATTATTTCTAAATCCTGCAAACTTTCATCCTCCTTTAAAAAAAAAAAAACTGAGGTGAAATTCGCATAACAAACAACTATTTTTAAGTGTACAATCCAGTAGCATTTAATGCATTCACAGTGTTGTGCACCACCACCTTGCTCTGGAGTCACTTTCCCGTTCTTGGTTGCAGTACACAGGCTTCTCACTGTGGTGGCTTCTCCTGTTGGAGAGCACAGGCTCTAGGCACACAGGCTTCAGTAGTTGTGGTGCACAGGCTTTAGTTGCCTACAGGATTTTTCCGAACCAGGGATCGAACCAATTTCCCCTGCATCGGCAGGTGAATTCCTATCTGCTGTGCCACCAGGGAAGTCCTTGACTCTTTCTCTTTAACCCCACAGGCATAGTCTTCACCCAAGCTCATGTTCCGCCAAAGCCATCACTTCTGCTGGAACCCAATCCTCAAAATGACCTATTGTGATCCAAAAAGAAAACAAGATGTAGACTTGAGAGCAAGTAAGTCAGATTCCTGCCTGCAATCAGGCAGTAACCAACCCAGTAACCAACCTAACTTTAATGGGGAGATGCTGGGGAAGGAGAGTAATGTGGATGCAGTGAGGTGACACAGCCTTCTCACAATATATAGAAGGGACCTTCATGATGATATGGAGAGTCCTTGCTCACCTGATTATCCTGGGCAGCTTCCAAATGTGCATGGGTGATTCCGTTTTCAATTTTGTATATCATGCTCTTCTCTGCGGCCTTGTACGGATGATAACCACTTCTTCCCAAGAGTGTACCTGTCATACTTGAGCTAATATCCCTTATATATGATAACATAATGGCATATTTATTCCTCTGTTCACATTTTACATGAAAAATGTACTTAAGATAGTTACTAAAAACAAAGACTGATGCCCCATTTGAGCACAAGACAGCCATGGTAGCTCCAGACCTTGGGTATTCATCCTTTTGTCTTAGCCAAAAGACAGAGAAAGGAGCAAAAGAAAATTTTCTCTTTATGCAAAAATAAACAATTTCCTAAGAGCCTCCCAGAAGACTTCCTTTCATATTTCATTAACCAGAACTGTGTCTTGTACCCACTCCTAGACCAATCATTGGCAAGGAGAAATGGTATCACCAGATTGATTTAGACGTATTGTGATTTATCCCCTGATTTGGGGGTGGGAAAGGGCTTCTTGGTGGCTCAGATGATAAAGAATCTGCCTGAAATGCAGGAGACCCAAGTTCAATCCCTCAGTCGGGAAGATCCCCTGGGGAAAGGAATGGCTGCCTACCCCAGTATTCTTGCCTGGAGAATTCCAAGAACAGAGGAGCCTGGCAGGCTACAGTCTATGGGGTCGCAAACAGTCAGACATGACTGAGTGGCTAACACTTTCATTTTTTCACTTAACGGAGAGGAACTTAGCTTCCTTGAAATCAAAGGATCTTCCTTCTACCTGAATGAAACTGGGATTCTATTAATAGGGAAGAACGAATCTAGGGGATGGAGTTTAGATAAGTGTGACAGTGTTAGTCTCTTAGTTGTGTCCAACTCTGTGTGACCCTATGGACTGTAGCCCGCCAGTCCCCTCTGTCCATGGAACTCTCCAGGCAAAAATACTGGAGTCGATAACTACGCCCTTTAGTCAGTTCAGTTCAGTTCAGTCGCTCAGTCGTGTCCAACTCTTTGCGACCCCATGAATCGCAGCACGCCAGGCCTCCCTGTCCCTCACCAACTCCCAGAGTTCACTCAGACTCACGTCCATTGAGTCGGTGATGCCATCCAGCCATCTCATCCTCTGTCGTCCCCTTCTCCTCCTGCCCCCAATCCCTCCCAGCATCAGGGTCTTTTCCAATGAGTCAACTCTTCGCATGAGGTGGCCAAAGTATTGGAGTTTCAGCCTCTATCATTATATGTAGAATCTAAAAAATAATACAAATGAATCTAAATACGGAACAGAAACAGATTCACAGATCTAGAAAATAAATTTATGTTTACCAAAGGGGAACTAAGGGGGAGGGATAAATTAGGAGTATGGGATTAACAGATATAAACTTCATGCATTGTGCTCAATTGTGTCTGACTCTTTGTGAACCCATGGACTATGGCCCACCAGGCTCCTCTGTCCATGGAATCTTCCAGGCAAGAATAGTGGAGTGGGCTGCCATTTCCTCCTCCAGGGGATCTTCCTGACCCAGGGATTGAACCCCAGTCTCCTGCATTTCCTGGATTGGCAGATGGTTTCTTTACCACTGTGCCACTTGGGAACTCACAACAGATATAAACTACTATACATAAAATAGATAAGCATCAAGGATTTACTGTGTATCACAGGGAACTATATTCAATATCTTATAATAACCTATAATGGAAAATAATCTGAAAAACATATGTATGTAATTGAATCACTTCACTGCACACCTGAAACTAACACAATACTGTAAATCAAGTACACTTCAATAAAAAAAAAAAAATTATTACCCAGTGAGGAACAGGGACATCATCTAACTTTGGGTGTGATATTCTGAGAAGCACACAATATCATTATTCTGCAACAGATGTGGGTTTGATCCCTGGGTCAGAAAGATCCCCTGGTGGAGGAAATGGCAATCCACTCCAGTATTCTTGCCCGAAAAATCCTATAGACAGAGGAGCCTGGAAGGTTATAGGCCAAAGAGCCAGACACAACTGAGCAACTAAGCATGTAAATGTTAAAGCAAGAGGGTCAAAAGGTTAATTAGTAAATCTGAGTAAAGGGTTATATTATTATTATTATTATTATTGCAACTTTTCTATGAGTTTGAAATTATTTGAAAATTAAAAGTTTTCTGGAGTCTAGATTTAAAAAAATCAGTGAAGGGGACATTCCTGGTGTTCCAGTGGTTAGGAATACATTTGTCAATGCAGGAGACCTGGGTTTGATCCCTGATCTGGGAAGATTCCACATGCTGCAGAGCCACTAAGCCCATGTGCCAGAACAAATGAGCCCACGCTCTAGAGCTCATGCTACACAACAAGAGAAGCCATGGGAAGGAGAAGCCTATGCACCGCAACTAGAGAGCAGCCTTCTTTCACTGCAACTAGGGAATGCCAACATGCAGCTATGGAGACCCAGCACAGACAAAGATAAATAAATCAACATAAAAAGTCTTGAAAGAAATCAAAGATGACACAAATAAATGGAGAGATATACCATGTTCTAGGATTGGAAGAATCAATATTTTGAAAATGATTATACTACCCAAAACAACCTACAGAGTCAATTCAGTCCCTATGAAACTACCAATGGTATTTTTCACAGAACTAGAACAAAAATTTTCACAATTTGTATGGAAACATGAAAGACCCCATCAGCCAAAGTAATCTTGAGAAAGAAAAACTGAGCTAGAGGAATCAATCGTCCTGACTTCAGACTATACTACAAAGCTACAGTCATCAGGAGAGCATGGTACCAGAACAGAAACAGGAATATAGACCAATGGAACAAGATAGAAAGCCCAGAGATAAATCCACACACCTCTGAGCACCTTAGCTTTGACCAAGGAGGCAAGAATATACAATGGAGAAAAGAGCCTATACAATAAGTGGTGCTGGGAAAACTGGAGAGCTGCATGTAAAAGAATGTATCCAGAACACTTCCTAACACTATATACAAAAATAAACTCAAAGTGGATTAAAGTCTTAAATGTAAGGCCAGAAACTATAAAGCTCTTAGAAGAAAACACAGGCAGTACACCTTTGATACACATCCCAGCAAGATCTTTGACCCGCCTCCTAGAATAATGGATTAAAAACAAAAATAAACAGATGAGATTTAATTAAATGTAAAAGCTTCTGCACTGCAAAGGAAACAATAAACAAGATTAAAAGACAACCCTAAGAATGGGAGAAAATAATTGCAAACTAAAACAACTGACAAAGTATTAATCTCCGGAAAATATAAACAGTTCATACAGCTTATACAGCTTATACAGTGAACTAAAATGAACCAGAATAGGCTAATTAATTCAGATGACCATTATATCTACTACTGTGGGCAAGAATCCCTTAGAAGAAATGGAATAGTCATCATAGTCAACAAAAGAGTCCGAAATGCAGTACTTGGGTGCAGTCTCAAAAACGACAGAATGATCTGTTTCCAAGGTAAACCATTCAATATCACAGTAATCCAAGCCTAAGCCCCGACCAGAAATGCTGAAGAAGCTGAAGTTGAACAGTTCTATGAAGACCTACAAGACTTTCTAGAACTAACACCAAAAAAAGATGTCCTTTTCATTATAGGGGACTAGAATGCAAAAGTAGGAAGTCAACAGATATCTGGAGTAACAGGAAAATTTGGCCTTGGAGTACAAGATGAAGCAGGGCAAAGGCTAACAGAATTTTGCCAAGAGAATGAACTGGTCATAGCAAACACCCTTTTCCAATAACACAATAGATGATTCTACACATGGACATCACCAGATGGTCAATACCAAAATCAGACTGATTATATTCTTTGCAGTCGAAGATGGAGAAGCTGTATACAGTCAGCAGAAACAAGACCAGGAGCTAACTGTGGCTCAGATCATGAACTCCTTGTTGCCAAATTCAGACTTAAATTGAAGAAAGTAGGGAAAACCACTAGGCCATTCAGGTATGACCTAAATCAAATCCCTTATGCTTATACAGTAGAAGTGACAAACAGATTCAAGGGATTAGATCTGATAGACAGAGTGCCTAAAGAACTATGGATGGAGGATTGTAATGCTGTACAGGAGACAGGGATCGAGACTATCCCCAAGAAAAAAAAATGCAAAAAGGCAAAATGACTGTTTGAGGAGGCTTTACAAATAGCTGAGAAAAGAAGAGAAGCGAAAGGCAAAGAAGAAAAGGAAAGATATACCCATCTGAATGCAGAGTTCCAAAGAATAGCAGGGAGAGCTAAGAAAGTCTCCCAAAATGATCAATGCAAATGAATAGAGGAAAACAATAGAATGGGAAAGACTAGAGATCTCTTCAAGAAAATTAGAGATACCAAGGGAACATTTGATGCAAAGATGGGTACAATAAAGGGCAGAAACGGTATGGACCTAACAGAATCAGAAGATATTAAGAAGAGGTAGCAGGAATACACAGAACTATACCAAAAAGATTTTAATGACCCAGATAACCACGATGGTGTGATCATTCACCTAAAGCCAGACATCCTGGAATGTGAAGTCAAGTGTGCCTTAGAAAGCATCACTACGAACAAAGCTAGTGGAGGTGATGGAATTCCAGCTGAGCTATTTCAAATCCTAAAAGATGATGCTGTGAATGTGCTACACTCAATATGAGAGCATTTGGAAACCTCAGCAGTGGCCACAGGACTGGAAAAGGTCAGTTTTCATTCCAATCCTAAAGAAAGGCAATGCCAAAGAATGTTCAAACTACCACACAACTGCACTCATTTCACAAGCTAGTGAAGTAATACTCAAAATTCTCTAAGCTAGGCTTCAACAATATGTGAACTGAGAACTTCCAGATATTCAAGCTGAATTTAGAAAAGGCAGAGGAACCAGAGATCAAATTGCCAACATCAGTTGGATCATAGAAAAAGCAAGAGAATTCCTGTAAAACATCTACTTCTGCTTCATTGACTACGCTAAAGCCTTTGTGCTGATCACAACAAACTGGGAAATTCTTAAAAGAGATGTGAATACCAGACCGCTTTACCTGCCTCCTGAGTAATCTGTATGCAGGTCAAGAAGAAACAGTTAGAACCAGACATGGAACAATGAACTGGTTCACAATTAGGAAAGGAGTACATCAAGGCTGTATATTGTCACCTTGCTTATTTAACTTATATGCAGAGTGCATCATGCAAAATTCCGGGCTGGATGAAACACAATCTGGAATCAAGATTACCAGGAGAAATATCAATAACCTCAGATATGCATATGACACCATCCTTATGGCAAAAAGCAAAGAGGAACTAAAGAGCCTCTTGATGAAAGTGAAAGAGGAGAGTGAAAACGTTGGCTTAAAGCTCAACTTTCAGAAAACGAAGATCATGGCATCTGGTCCCATCATTTCATGGCAAATAGATGGGGAAACAATGGAAACAGTGACAGACTTTATTTTCTTGGGCTCTAAAATCACTGCAATGGTGACTGCAGCCATAAAATTAAGACGCTTGCTCCTTGGAAGAAAAGCTATGACAA
Organism: Bison bison bison; assembly: GCF_000754665.1. Classification (NCBI taxonomy): domain Eukaryota; kingdom Metazoa; phylum Chordata; class Mammalia; order Artiodactyla; family Bovidae; genus Bison; species Bison bison. Next base: position 6,750,970 of record NW_011495072.1, on the reverse strand, counting down.
ACCTAGACAGGTTTGGAGAAAAGGGAACCCTGCAGCACTGTTGGTGGGAATGCAAATTGATATAGCCAGTATGGAGAACAGTATGGAGATTCATTTAAAAACTAGGAATAAAATTACCATGTGACCCAGCAATCCCACTACTGAGCATACACCCTGATGAAATCATAATTGAAAAAGACACATGTACCCCAATGTTCACTGCAGTGCTATTTACGATAGCTAGGGCATGAAAGCTGCTGAGATGTCCATTGACATATGGATAAAGAAGCTGTGGTACATATATACAGTGGAATATTACTCAGCCATAAAAAAGAATTTGAGTCAGTTCTAATGAGGTGGATGAACCTAGAGCCTATTATACAGAGTGAACTAAGTCAGAAAGAGAAAAACAAGTATCAGATGTTAACACATACATATGGGATCTAGAAAGATGGTACTGATGAACCTGCAGTTCATAGTGCAGGACACACACATAGTGAAGAGACTCATGGACAAAGTGGGGGAAGGAGAGGGTGGGACAAACCGGGACAGCAGCACTGAAACATATACATTACCATATGGACAACAGAGAGTAGTCATTTGCTCTATGAAAAGGGAGCTCAAGGGGTGGGACTGGGCAGGAGATGGGAGGGAGGTTTAAGAGGGAGTAGACATACATATATCTATGGCTGATTCATGTTGATATAGGGCAGAAACCAACAAAATTGTAAAGCAATTATCCTCCGGTTAAAAATAAATAAATTTTAAAAATCAGTGAGGATTCTCTCTTGTTCTTTCAAAAAATTTCCCACGTTTTGCCCTCTATTCTTCACTTCAGTCTTTCACTCTCATCTAGTTTTTCCAGTTTTGCAACTGTTGGGTTTCTACTTGAAATCTTTTTTCTTCTTGGTCCCTCATATTTACTACTTGTGTAGGAAGTTTGCCTTAGTTTCTCTCAAGACAGCCTTTTGGTCAGCTTCTACTTGGCCTTATGCGCTGCAGCTCCTGTGGAAGAGACTTCTGGCCTACAATACTGAATCCAGGCTCCAAGCCCTAGAGGGGTATCATACCCTAGATGAGACATCAGTGCTTCCAACTGGCAACAGCTCCATCTCCCTCTCCAGCTGCCCTGAATTTGGGAGGAAATAGTTCACACGCGTGCCTGCTAAGTCATTTCAGCCATGTCTGACTCTTTGTGATCCTGTGGACTGCAGCCTGCCAGGCTCCTCTGTCCATGGGAATCTCCAGGCAACAGTACTGGAGTGGGTTGCTATGTCCTCCTCCAGGGGGTCTTCTCGACCCAGGGATCAGACCCACGTCTCTTCTCCTGTACTAGCTGGTGGGTCTTTAGCACCAGTGCCACCTGGGAAGCCCAACAGTTCACATATCTGCCCCCTTATCTCCATGTTTTCTGCTTCATCAAACCCTCATCATAGTTTTCTAAGTACGCACAGTTTCTCCAGTCTTTTCGCACTCCAGCCTGCCATCCTCCTCACTGCTACCAGTTCTCTCTTTAAAGCACACATTCCTTCATATTACTTGTCTGATTAAATTCTACTAGCTCTGCGTTGCCTTTCAAAATCTGACTCAGCCCATTTTAGTTTCCAAATCCTGACATTCCTCTGCTGAACTGGGAGCTCCTTCAGAGCACAGACCACACCTTTTCTTCTTCGTATCTTTAATTCTAACACAGTGCCTGGCACACAGAAGATACTCAATAGATTTCTGCTGAATGAACAAATCAACTTTAGTTAAACTCTGAAACTTCTTTGAGCAGACCATGTTTAAATATCACCTTCTCTGATGGTGAATGACAGTCTTGACACTGTCCTTCAAAACTTCTTCAGGTAAATATATTTCTTCATGGAAATACATCACCCATGCATCCCCTTCCCACCACTACATTGTCAAATTTTCTGAGGGAAAAGACCATGTCTTATTCATCTCGCATCTGACTGAGGGTCTAGGAGAGTAACCTGCCATTGAGCAGGCAGACTTTGTTGGATGGATATAGATATTAGAGAGGGGAAAATACCAGATTTTAAAAGGTCTCCATATAGTGAAACTGACTGAGGAAATGACCAAAGAACAATGAAAATGATATCAACAAGTATAAATAAAGAGTGTACAAGAAGTGAAGTAGTCAAATGATGATGCATGACTGAATAACTAGAATTAAGTGGGAGTTAATCAGAAAAGGCATCCTCAGGGCAAATTTTGAGATGTGTTTGACAAGCAGAAAGGGACATAATGTTCTATTCTCCTAACAGGAGCTTAGAGGCCTGTCATGCAGTTGGGTTGAACCAAAGCACAGTAAGCAATTAGTGTATTGGAAGCCTGCTTTTCAAGTGAGATCTGCTCTTCCCTGGAGCTCAAGCCCTGCCTTTCTCCTGGCTCCCCAAGCAGCCCTGTTGGCCCACTCTCCATGTCTCGATGTTCCCCAGGTCAGCCCAGTGTAGCACTTCATGTCCTCCAAGTTTCTGTTAAAATAAGTAACCAAAATTCCCCTGTGGAATTAACATTCTTGCTAACCCTGGTTCTCTAGGGTAATAAACTTTCCTCTTCCCAATAGAACTGTTCTAGCATTGTTAAGGCAAGAGAGAAATCCAAAGGCTGCATAACCACTTGAGTACATCTTCACAAAAATGATCTCTTTGATCCAAAGAGGTTTAACAAGGGACTTCCCTGTTGGTCCAGTTGCTAACACTCCACACTCCCAATGCATGGGACTTGGGTTTGATCCCTGATCAGTGAACTAGATCCTGCATGTCGCAACTAAAATATCCCACATGCCCCAACTAAGGTCTGGTGCAGCCAACTAAATAAATAAATATTAAGAACATCCACTTTTGCGTCATTGACTATGCTAAAGCCTTGTGCGGATCACAATAATCTGTGGAAAATTCTTAAAGAGATGGGAATATCAGACCACCTTACCTGTCTTCTGAGAAGCCTGTATGCACATCAAGAAGAAACAGTTAGAACCAGATACGGAACTGACGGGTTCAAAATTAGGAAAAGAGTACAACAAGGCTGTATATTGTCACCCTGCTTATTTAACTTATATGTAGAGTACATCATTCAAAATGCTAGGCTGGATGAATCCCAGGCTGGAATCAAGATTGCTGGGAGAAATATCAACAACCTCAAATAGACAGGTGATACAACTCTAATGGCAGAAAGTGAAGAGGAACTAAAGAGCCTCTTGATGAGGGTGAAAGAGGAGAGTGAAAAAGCGGGCTTGAAACTCAACATTCAAAAAACTAAGATCATGGCAACCAGTACCATCACTTCATGGCAAATAGAAGGGGAAAAAGTGTAAACAGTGACAGATTTTCTTTCCCTGAGCATCAAAATCACTACAAAAGGTGACTGCAGCCATGAAATTAAAAGGCTTGCTCCTTGGAAGGAAAGCTATAACAAACCTAGATTGTATATTAAAAAAGCAGAGACATCACTTTGCTGACTAAGGACTGTATAGTCAAAGTTATGGTTTTACCAGTAAGCACGTAAGGATGTGAGAGTTGGACCATAAAGAACGCTAAGCACCGAAGAATTGATGCTTTGGAATTGTGGTGCTGGAGAAGACTCTTGAGAGCCCCCTGGACTGCAAGAAGATCAAACCAGCCAATTCTAAAGGAAATAAACCCTGAATATTCATGAGAAGGACTAATGCTAAAGCTGAAGCTCAAATACTCTGGCCACCTGATGCAAAGAGCCAACTCACTGGAAAACACTGATGCTGGGAAAGACTGAAGGCAAAAGGAGAAAGAGGCAGCAGAGGATAAGATGGTTAGATAGCATCACCAACTCAATGAACATGAATTTGAGCAAACTCTGGGAAATAGTGGAGGACAGAGGAGCCTGGGGTGTTGCAGTCTATGGGGTCACATCAGACATGACTTCAGTTCAGTTCAGTCGCTCAGCCGTGTCCGACTCTTTGCGACCCCATGAATTGCAGCACGCCAGGCCTCCCTGTCCATCACCAACTCCCGGAGTTCAAACTCACACCCATCGAGTTGGTGATGCCATCCAGCCATCTCATCCTCTGTTGTCCCCTTTTCCTCCTGCCCCCAATCCCTCCCAGCATCAGAGTCTTTTCCAATGAGTCAACTCTTCGCATGACTTAGGGACTGAATAATAACAACAAAACCCAAAGAGGTAAAATGACTGGGACCTGAGGACTGTAACCTGATAGTACAATCTTATTTTAGCTACATCTGCCCTCTCCTTAAAGAGTACCAGCATTCTAAGTCACTTCAGTCATGTCCAGCTCTTTACCACCCTATGGATGGTAGCCCACCAAGCTCCTCTCTCCTCCAGTATTCTCCAGGCAAGTACAATGGAATGGGTTGCCATGCCTTCCTCCAGGGATCTTCCTGACCCAGGGATGGAAGCCACATCTCTTAAATCTCCTGCATTAACAAGTGGATTCTTTACCACCAGCGCCATCTGGGAAGCCCCCTTAAAGAGTATATGCAAGTAAATACCATAATTCTGTACAGTCACTTTCCAGGGCTCAGATCCTTGCTGCCTCCAGAACTTGTGGGAAGGAAAAAAATAAACTGTCTGCCTAAAAATGTCCCACACTTTAGGAATCAGAGCATTTTACACACCAAGAGGTATATCTGAAGACTTTCAGAATCTCTTGGCCAAGGGAGATGGCAACTGTCTTTCTTTTAGGATAACCTAGTTTTCAGGCAGTGTTTATTTTTTCCAGAACGTTGCATTCCTTTTCCTGAACACCCGGTTTTACTATCTCCTGGTAGAGGAGAGAAAATTATGGTAGTATGAGCTCACTGGAGCGCTTGAGGGGTAGGGTTCAGAGTACAACTATTCTTTCTCACCTCCTGTTGGAAACCCAGCTTCCCAAGGAGGGAATTAAAGAGCCCCCTCAGGGAGTCCTAATGGGGGTGGAGGCTCACAGATCCCATACACATCTGCCAAGTAGCTAGAACGTCTCTAGATAGCAAGGAAACATTAAAGCCTAAACTTGGGTCATTCCTCACCAGCTGCCTCCCCGCGCGCTGCTCAGTCTCTGGAGGTGTCACACTAGGCGGTGGTGATGTCACACTGGCGGGGATGACATTTTAAACCTGGACCTCACACCGACACTGGGCACCTTAAGTCGCCTC
>NW_011495072.1:6729664-6745131 GCF_000754665.1 Bison bison bison | reverse complement strand
GCCACTTCTCTCCTGGGCGTGTTGTTGTCCTCAGATGACAGGGGGCCTCCTGGCGTCTCCTCACCCGGCCGGTTTTTCCTCGGGTGTCGTGGCCGGTTCCCAGTGTATGGCTTGCGCGTGTGAATTTCACAGCTCTGCTTAGCGCCTTGGTTTGGGGCTATCTGTGCTGTTGGGGACAAGGAAGCGGTGTCTGGAACGGACGGCGGCGGCGGGGTGGGTGTGGAAGCCCTCCTATCCTCTCCGCTTGTGTTCTTTAATCGTTAGCTTGATAAATCGTGATGGTGGTGGAGACTACGTGGGACCGGCCAACCTAAATGTATATCTGTGTTAGGTAGATCTAGAAGTCTGGCTCAAAGGGAAACTTTTGCTGTTTGTCGCCACTTTACCAAAGCTTTCGTTAAAAAAAAAAAAAGTCTGGGGGGTGGGGTGGGAGGAAACCACCAAAACTCTTGGGTGAGCCTCCGCGCCCCAGCCCCCCACCCCCACCGCCGCCCCGGTGTTCACAGGTCTGTGGGAAGGAGGCCGTTTTTGTGCCTAGCAACCGAGACCAGGGACTCAGTCTCCAAGAGCACTGGTCTAACCTCCAGTTTGTTGTGGTGACAAACCGTAAGGTTTGGCCTGTGTTTACGCTGGGCGCGCTTTCTTTCCTGTTTAGGTGGGGGAAGGGAGGAGGGGCTAGAGAAGGGGGGGAAAAAACAGCCCCAAGCTCGAGTGTGTCTTTTTTCCAATTAAACCATTGATTATGTTGCAGATTCTCTTTTTGAGGCAGCTCTAGGTGCTTTTTTCCTTTGGGAATTTTCAGTCACTGTATCAAATTGTTAATTTCAGCTATAGACTCTTCTGCCCAATCCTTCCTTTATCTTATTTGTTTCCTAGTAACTGATGAAAACAGCAGCATGGCTTCCTGCTCCTGGTGAAATGGGGTTAAATTAAGTGGCTGATGCCCTCAGCAAAACCTACAATTTTGTTCTTGTTTGTGTAAAGCTATTTTTGATTCCTGGTCTGTAGTGTAGTTTTTTTTTTTTTAAGATTATAGAGAATGCAAATCATTACCAGCTCTTTTTCATATGTAGGTCTAAAGCTTTCTGTAAAACATCTAAAAAATATACTAACAGGTCATTTTATATAGTTGTTAATGCAGCTGGTGATTTTGGAGATACATGTAATAATCTCCGGGTTCTGTGTTGTAGAACTGGTATGATGGTGTGAAGAAGGATATCATTGACTTTAAGACACTGTTCCCTGGCTTGAAGAATATTTTGGTAATGTACTTGTGGTTGCAACTGGAGGCAGGCAGGCCAGTAAAGCATCTTACCAGTAAAATGGTGAATGCGATCTTGTAAATATACTGACTCTGGTTAGTAATAAGACTTTAGCTGGTGATATCTTTATCCTATCTGGACATTGTAGTTTTATGGATTGCAGAGCAAGTTGATTGGTAACTTGAGATTGAAAACCAAACCAGAACTTTCTACTAACAGGGAAAAAAAAAAAGATAATCTCAGCATCCACAATTGTCTGGAAAATAGAATTCTTTTTTTCTGTGGTTTGGTTTTCATAAGCACAGCTTAGTCATTGGTTCTGTTGGTAGAAATCAGTGAGCCAAACCTGCCTTATGAACTTCTTACACTTGGAACTTGTGCAACTTGTTAGTTATATATTGTAACTGGTTCTTTTGTAATTTGAGGTAATTTTGCAAACATGAACTTCCTGATCGGCCCTTTTATTTTCATGACTGTATAAAGCAATCCATAATTTTTAAAGTTACAGTTATTAATTCCTCCCCACTATGGGGTCGCACAGAGTTGGACACGACTGATGTGACTTAGCAGCAGCAGCAGTTTCTTCCCTTAAATTTAATGCCATTCTGAACAGAAGTCATCAAAATAATTTTTCTTTCAAGTACCACTTCAACAGTAATTGATTTGCTTTTCGGTTCCTTTTTTGTTTTTATTTTTTGTTTCCAATCTCCCAACTCCCTAAATACCTTATGTATTTTTGTAGAGCATAATTTGACACTTAAAAAAATTTTACATCCTGTTTTTATATTTTTCTTTTTATGTGTCACATCAACTAAGCAACATTTTAAGTTCTTTGAAGATAGGGAAACTTAGGTGCATTTCTTTTGGCTTCTTTGGCACCCTTCTTTAAGGGTGCCTGGGACAATGCTTTCCCACCGTGCTTAATGAAAAAGAATCAGAAAACCTGAATTTTTTGACAGCATTACTGCTCATTAGCTCTGGGTAAAACTTGTGTGGCTTTCTTGGGTCTACTTTTTCTCATCTTGGAATTAGGGTGTTTTAGAAAGGGTCTTTAAAGGTCTATTTTAGCTGTAAGAATCCCTGTACTTTTTTTTGCCAGTGTCTTCTCCACTCAAATACTCTAAACAGTTTTTCATTTTTCCATATCCCCTGGAATACTTGCTCAAGTTAGCTCTCATCTGTAAGACCTTCATCTGCTTTCCATCTGTCAGACTGTTGTTACCTTACTTGAGTCCTATTTTCCTTAGACCCTTTCTGGCTAAAGGTCCTCTCTTAGTGTTCGTGTTTCATATTGGCCTATGCTTTGTTAATCTGTCATTTTTCTTATGATAGAAACTGAGGTATAGCTTTCTTTATTGTAAACTTTATAGATCTTATAGACTGTCCTGTGCACATACTAGGTACCATTTTACTAAACACCAGAAAAACCTACTTTTCTTTTGTTCTGTTGCTTTAGGTTCGTCATTCCAGATAAATCTAAGAGAGCTATTGAAATTTAGGAAAAAAATTTCTTCCCTAGAAGGAAAGCACCTCAGCCAGTTTACCAAAATATTCCAAAATTGGTCTAAATGGCTGGCAATTACATAGAATTGTAGAGTTACTACTTTGTCAGCTAACACCACTATTCCACAGCCTGTTTTTGCATACTGGTTGGGGAACTGGCTCCTTTCACATGGTTCCATATGAAGGAAGTGCTACAGGAAAGGGGGTGGGGAACTTTGATTCAAATAGTGTCCTCAGGGCTTCAAGGTTATTTTTTTCTTCTGTATTACTATACTTAGAAAAGTATTCTCTTGTAGACAAGAGGCTGTAATTTTTATCATGTGTATTTCTCTAATTTAGTGAGAATGACTTCTGAGATCCCTTTATATATGGAGAAATAACATGGTCTCTTTATAGTCATTCATTCTATCAAACATTTGACACATGCTGTATTCCATCCATTGTGATTGATGCTGGTGATACAAAGGAAGATGATACTCTGCTATTGACAATTGCCCTCTTAGAACTTGCAGTTCAGAAGGGAAGTCAACTTTTTTTTTTTTAGAAGTTAACTTTTAAATAAATAATTTCAAATAGTCATACTTAAAATAAAAATCCAGAGTGGCCCACAAGTCAGTATGTGTTCTGGCCCTTGTTTTCCTTTTTGGGTCTTTCTTCTGCTCCTTTTTGATGGGCAGGGGACTCTGCTCTATATGATCATTCAGGTACCCGTGTTCTTTCCATCTTGCTGCTCTGCCCTCCCTCGAGTGTTGTCTCATGGCAGAAACTGGGTCTTCATGGGTTCCTCTTGGTGGAAAAGGAAGAGAACGCTATAAAGGCTCGTGTATCACTTTGTATTGGAGAGAGGGACTGGTAAATGGAGTCTGGCTTTGTGCATGGGGTGGAGGAGAGACTAAACTATAATCCAGACCAACAGTCTTGTGCCACACAGAAAACATGAGCTTTAAGTAGAGGCTGAAAGGATAAGTGGTAGTTAAAAGAAGGCTAACCGAGAGGGTAGAATGAAATTTAGAGAGACAATGTTATGTGTGAAGGAACTGAGGCAGAAGTCAAGTTTAGACCAGAGATATTTAGAACTACTGGAAAAGGGAGTGCTGCGGGAAAGAGTCTAGTGAAATGAGGCTACAAAATAGTCAGGGTCCAGAGCTTACAAAGCCTGACAATCTAAATTAGAGATTTTGGACTTTATTCTAAAATTTTAAATGGGACATAGATATGCATTTGTAAAAGCTTTGATTGTAAGGTGAAGAATGAATTGGAGAAGGGAGCTTAAAAAGAAGGCCAAAGAGTACCATTAGGGGAGACAGGTTAGGCAGTTGAAGCAAGCAGTGCAGGGTGTACAGTAGGGGTGGAGTGAGAGATATTTGGTGTTCCAGTGGAAGAGTTTTCTTCCCAGTCTTACCTTTTTTTACAGAATTTGTATTCTTATTTACCCACTGAATACTCTTTCTGTATCAGTGTACTGGAGAATATGTACATCTGTGTACACGGCAGCTGAGGACAAGTTCTAGAGGGAGAAATCAGTATGTAGTACTGATTTTACAGTTATTTAGTTAACCAATTGTTAAATTGTATCAAAAAGACAAAGGTGGCATCAAGTAAAAGAGTTGGGAATTTATTGGTGTCTCAGGGAGAAGAAGGAAGTTACTGAAGACTAGGCAAAACATTGACCAATGGTTACTTTGATTGTCATACCCAGCAGTTTCATTCATAATTATAATATCTGAATTCTTTATGGTAAGATTATCTACCTGTGGGCTTTCCTGGTGGCTCAATGGGTAAAGAATCTGCCAGCAATGCAGGAGACTGGGGTTCGATCCCTGGGTCAGGAAGATTCCCTGGAGAAGGAAATGGCAACCCACTTGAGAAACCTTGCTTGGAGAATTCCATGGACAGAGGAGCCTGGCAGGCTACAGAAGATGGAGTCACAAAGTCTGACACAACTGAGCAACTAACAGTTTCACTTTTCACTTATCTACCTGTAGTGCCCATAGGATGGTAGTGGTTGTTGCTTAGTTGCTAAGTCATGTCCAGCACTTCTTCGACTCTGTGCATGGTCTGTAGCCCGCCAGGCTCTTCTGTCCTTGGGATTTTCCAGGCAAGAATACTGGAGTGGGTTGCCATTTACTTCTGCAGGGGATCTTCCCCACCCAGGGAATGAACCTGTGTCTCCTGCACTGGCAGGCGATTCTGTACACTGAGCCACCAGGGAATCCTGCCCCTGAGGTCGGGCACCCCATTAATATTGTCAAATAGATGTGCCCATGGGAGGGAGGGGGGAAGCTGTTAATTTGACTGTTTTTGATAGCCTTGGATCCTGCTGCTAAGTCGCTTCAGTCATGTCCGACTCTGTGCGACCCCATAGACGGCAGCCTACCAGGCTCCTCCGTCCCTGGGATTCTCCAGGCCAGAATACTGGAGTGGGTTACCATTTCCTTCTCCACTTCGGAAAAGTGAAAAGTGAAAATGAAGTTGCTCAGTCGTGTCCGACTCGTAGTGACCCCATGGACTGCAGCCTACCAGGCTCCTCCGTCCATGGGATTTTCCAGGCAAGAGTACTGGACTGGGGTGCCATTGTCTTTTCCGGCTTGGATCTTAGCAAGACTCAATTCTCTTTTTAGTAATACATACAAGTACCAGTAGCCTTTTGGCTACCAGTTCTGGTTTGGGATTAATTCAGTGGGCAAGTTTGTCATTATATTTAGATAGTTAAATCCTTGGAAAATCAGGTTTGAAATGCAAAGACTAGTTTACTGCTAGAGTCAAGAGGTGCAGCATTTTCAGGAAGTTAGCTTTTAATTTATTGGGAGCAGTTCTCATGTGAATTGAAAATATGTATAATATGCTCAACAGAGTGTGATACATAGTAAATTTTCCACAGATGTTAATCCTGTTGCATAGTTTTGTTTGGGAAGTCTCAGCCTAGGAAGAAAAGTGTCTCCCCATTTGCAAAGCAAATTTTGTGGGACATAGTATTTTGTGTCTAGAGCTGGCTGTTTTTAGCTGAGTTTCAAATGGTAAGTAAGAGTGTAGATTTTTCTAGGCAGTTTTGATTCTGTTTTTTTTTCCCCCACATAGTGCTAGTTGAGGTCAGGATGAATGTCACCCACACTATAAGAGTTCTGGGTGGCAGACTGTTGACTGCAGTGTCACAGACCCTTGCCAGGGGTGGGGGAGGGGGAGGCCACTGAAATTGTGGGTTGTTGTTTCCCTATGGGTGGACTTAAATTTGTCTTACTGGATGAGAATTATATTCATTTATATACTTGAACTTTCAGAACAGTTTCTTAGAACTTGTACTTTTTGCAATGCTCAGTGTGAATTTGAAGCCATCAGTATCTGTTATTTAGTTCATTGGGTGACAAGTTGTCATTACATTGCTCTGGTAAATAGAATATTTTTACAAAGTGTCTAGTTATGACCATACTTTAAAAATTTGTTGTTATATTTCATGAATTCTTTTCAGTGTTATTACTTTAAACCTCCATATTCCTAACATAGCTACAAACTGCAAATTTTGAATTCAGGTAGTTTTACAATACTCTTAGGTACAAGAAGCTTCCCTGGTGGCTCAGTTGGTAAAGCATCTGCCTGCAATGCGGGAGACCCGAGTTCAATCCCTGGAAGATCCGCTGGAGAAGGAAATGGCAACCCACTCCAGTACCCTTGCCTGAAAATCCCATGGACAGAGCCTGATAGGCTACAGTCCATGGGGTTGCCAAGAGTCAGACACGACTGAGTGACTTCACTTTCACTTTTTCACTTTCAGGTATAAGAAGGTTGTGCTAAAAGATTTAGCAAATATATGATGGAACTGCTGCTGCTACTGCTAAGTCACTTCAGTCGTGTCCGACTCTGTGTGACCCCATAGACGGCAGCCCACCTGGCTCCGCTGTCCCCGGGACTCTCCAGGCAAGAACACTGGAGTGGGTTGCCATTTCCTTCTCCAACCATGAAAGCGAAAAGTGAAAGTGAAGTCACTCAGTCGTGTCCGACTCTTAGCGACCCCATGGACCACAGCCCACCAGGCTCCTCTGTCCATGGGATTTTCCAGGCCAATTTCAAAAATGTTTGATTTTATGATGTTATTTTTTCATATATTAATAGGTAAGTTTTGTAAAGGCACTACTTGATTTTAGTTTTTGTTTTATTATAGTTTGGTATTATGCCAGTGATATAGGTGGAACAAGATGATTTGTGAATTTGTAACCTAGGAGTTAAATTGCAATAATGTTGTTTTAATTTACACTTTTTTTTCTCTTCAAGGTTCTTATAAATTATGGAAACTCTTGTTGAAAGTAAATCCAGACAGCATTTTAGAAATTAAAGGTTGAGGTTCTTCCTTTCAGCTCTTTGGTCCAGTACAGATGGTTTTTAGCTACATTCAGGCACACAGAAACACACACTTTGCTTTTTTATGTTCTGTAACATCCCTTTGCCATGTTTCCTTCCTTTCCATGTATGTGTGTTTATTCTCTTATGACTAATAAAGCTACAGTCTATACTAGAGGGGAGACTTCCCCCATTATCGAAAGGACAGCACAGCTAAAAGAGAGGGATGTCAAAAAGCCAAAACAGAACAAGCATTTGAGTATCCTGGAGTTTAGCACAAGCAGTAGGGAGTGGAAATGAGGTTGGCTGGCAGTGGTCAAATCAAGCAGCAGATACTGAGTGTCTGTATATCGCCAGAGTGTGTGGCACATTCTGGTGACATAAGCTAAAGAGCAAGACAGGTACCGTCCCTGCGCTCATGGAACTTTTACAGGACCTGAGAGTATAACTTATAAATAAATAAGTAATTTAATGTCATAAGGTAGGAACAGCATGCTGTGGGAATGCAGTGGTGACAGAGTTTGTGAGAGAGAAGAAACAGTTTTCCTAACAGAAAGTCTCCCAACATACTAGAGGGCCTCCCAAAAAATGCAAAAAGGGCAGCATGGCTGGAGTGGTAGAGCAATTGAAGTGAGGAGATTTTGTAAGACAGCAGCCAGATTTGGGAGGAGCTTTTTAAGACAGGTTGAGGATTTTTTACTTTATCTAAAGCAATGAAAGACCCTGGAGGCGGAAGGAAGGAGATAGTTAAGAAAGAGTAATCTTCCAGTCTACATGGTTTAAAAACAAAGATTCCCTGAGTGCATTCAAGATGAGTTTGGAGTCTCCTGGCAGTTTGCACTACAAAGGTTCCAATAAGGGTAGAGAAAAATGGCTGATTTGAAATACGCTTAGGAGGTGGGGTCCTGGTGGCTTCCCTGGGAAGCCACCCTCAGAGGGTAAAGCGTCTACCTGCAATGCGGGAAACCTGGGTTCCATCCCTGGGTCGGGAAGATCCCCTGGAGAAGGAAATGGCAACCCACTCCAGTACTCTTGCCTGGAAAACTCCATGGACAGAGGAGCCTTGTAGGCTACAGTTTATGGGGTCGTAAAGAGTCGGACAGGACTGACTTCACTTCACTTCACTTAGGAGATGGAGTGATAAGATTTGGTTATAGATTAGACATGGGGATTAAGAGAGGGTAGAAAGGGAGGGGAATGAGTCAGGATAATAATATTAAATGAGTTCTAGACACTAAGCCTGTCCTCTGTATTAAATCATTTAATTCTCAGAAGAGCCCCATAATATAGGTATTGCTGTCACCATTTTGTAGATTAGGAAACAGAGACTCCTTGCCACCTTGATTTCTGCTTGAGATATTGGATGTGTGGTAGTGTCTCTCAGTCGAGGTAAAAAAACTGGCTGTGGACGTCTTAGAAAGTAGCATTTGGGGCATGTTGAGTTGAGATGTCTCTAAGGGATCCAGATCGAAGTGTGAAATAAGGATTTGGAGCTGAAGAGGGGAGTCTGGGTTAGAGAACATTTACAAATAGAGAAACATAAATAATGCTGGAAAGTAGTAAAAAGAGGGAAACAAAAGAAGGAGGATTAGTATGAGCCCTGAGGCATCTGAGGGTTATATAACTGAGAAGGGAGAAGATAAATATGAAATGGTTTGTATGCTCAGTCAACTGGACATTTGTGCTCGTTGTGTCTGACTCTTTGCAGCCTTACGGACTGTAGTCTGCCAGGCTCTTCTGTCCATGGAATTTTCCAGGCAAGAACACTAGAATGGGTTGCCATGCCCTTCTCCAGGGGATCTTCTCGACCCAGGGATGGAACCCACATCTCATGTCTCCTGCATTAGCAGGCAGATTCTTTACCACAGTGCCACGTTTGGACTTTAGTCAAAAGTCCAAATTAGTCCAAATTTGTAATTAGTCTTTGGGCTTATTGAGCTAGAGGTGTCTGTATATAAGTGGGCAATTCTTGTTACCTTTCCCCATATTTTTCTAAGGATGATTTCCCCAAGGTTCTTCAGAAGATCCTCTCTAGGTGTCACCTCATCCTGATTACTTTCTTCTGGTCGGTTTATCAGTGGTCCTTTTACCGTGCAGTGGACAGAGCTATTGTCTGCCACATTCTGGACACTACTTTTTCTGTGAATATAGTTTAAGATTGAATTCGCTTTTGAGGAGAGAGGAACATTATTACATGGGATTTCTCTTGCTAACAAAAGTGTGTTTTTCATATATGCTCCTGCTTAACCTTGTATCTCTTATTCTTGTGTTTTGTGCTAGCCAGATTTCAGACCTAAGTAGGAAGTCTGTATTTGTGTTAAATGTCATCAGCTAGGTTTACTTTATGGTTTCTGTTCTTGGTGATCCTTTTGGACCTGTTACTTAGCAATATTGAGTATCCTGCCCAAATTTGATTCATCTATGAATTTTATAGTTATTATATACCATCTATGTCTAAATTTAAATAATTGATTAAAAAGCTAATTAGGACAGGAATGAAGACAGCTGCTGGTGGTGCTGCTAAGTCGCTTCAGTCGTGTCCGACTCTGTGCGACCCCATAGACGGCAGCCCACCAGTCTTCCCTGTCCCTGGGATTCTCCAGGCAAGGACACTGGAGTGGGTTGCCAGTGGGAAACCACTGGAGTGGTTTCCTTCTCCAATACATGAAGGTGAAAAGTGAAAGTGAAGTCGCTCAGTCCTGTCTGACTCTTAGCGGCCCCATGGACTGCAGCCCACCAGGCTCCTCCGTCCATGGGATTTTCCAGGCAAGAGTGCTGGAGTGGGGTGCCATTGCCTTCTCCAATGAAGACAGAGCTGTGGAATAAACTCTGAGGCCAAAGAGCTTGGTTTTGAATTCTAGTCCTGCACTTAAGAGCTGTCTTATTTGGGGCAAATTACTGTAACCACTCTCTGCCTTAGTTTCCTCATCTGTAGAGTGGAAGTAAGGATAGTATCCTTTTCCAAAGGTTGTGGTGAGAATTAATGTGTTTGAAGTGCTTAGACTACCTCTTGGTGCATAGTAGATGATCAGTCATCTAAGGCATTATTATTGATGTTTTTATTTTATAAACCATCATAGATGTTCATACTCTTTAACAATCTGTCCCTATTATTGCTGAGTCTCAAAGAGTGATTCAGGATGTGTAATTAGACCAAAAAGTTTATCCTTCTTTAATGGGCAACAGGTTTTGGAAAATGTATAAAATAAAACGTCAGCCAGATACACATTTACTTGTGGGTTTTTCTGAACTGAAAATTTTCTACTGTACTAAGTGAGGAGTTGTATAAAATTAAGGGCTTAATTCCTCTTCCTCTTTCTCAATGTAGGTATGGCATCACAGCTGCAGGTGTTTTCCCCCCCATCAGTGTCGTCGAGTGCCTTCTGCAGTGCGAAGAAGCTGAAAATAGAGCCCTCTGGCTGGGATGTTTCTGGACAGAGCAGCAACGACAAATATTATACCCACAGCAAAACCCTCCCAGCCACACAAGGGCAAGCCAACTCCTCTCACCAGGTAGCAAATTTCAACATCCCTGCTTACGACCAAGGCCTGCTCCTCCCAGCTCCTGCAGTGGAGCACATTGTTGTAACAGCTGCTGATAGCTCGGCGAGTGCTGCTACATCAACCTTCCAAAGCAGCCAGACCCTGACTCACAGAAGCAACGTTTCTTTGCTTGAGCCATATCAAAAATGTGGATTGAAAAGAAAAAGTGAGGAAGTTGACAGCAACGGTAGCGTGCAAATCATAGAAGAACATCCCCCTCTCATGCTGCAAAACAGGACTGTGGTGGGTGCTGCTGCCACGACCACCACTGTCACCACAAAGAGTAGCAGCTCCAGCGGAGAAGGGGATTACCAGCTGGTCCAGCATGAGATCCTTTGCTCTATGACAAACAGCTATGAAGTCTTGGAGTTCCTAGGCCGGGGAACATTTGGACAGGTGGCTAAGTGCTGGAAGCGGAGCACCAAGGAAATTGTGGCTATTAAAATCTTGAAGAACCACCCCTCCTATGCCAGACAGGGACAGATTGAAGTGAGCATCCTTTCCCGCCTAAGCAGTGAAAATGCTGATGAGTATAATTTTGTCCGTTCTTATGAGTGCTTTCAGCATAAGAATCATACCTGCCTTGTGTTCGAGATGCTGGAACAGAACTTATATGATTTTCTAAAGCAGAACAAGTTTAGTCCACTGCCACTCAAGTACATCAGGCCAATCTTGCAGCAGGTGGCCACTGCCCTGATGAAGCTCAAGAGCCTTGGTCTAATTCATGCTGACCTTAAGCCTGAAAACATAATGCTGGTTGATCCAGTGCGCCAGCCCTACCGAGTGAAGGTCATTGACTTTGGTTCTGCTAGTCACGTTTCCAAAGCTGTGTGCTCAACCTACTTACAGTCGCGTTACTACAGGCAAGTGGCAGATGCTAAACAATATGTCTTAAACTAGAGATCTGTTTTTATATTTAGCATGTACTACAAAGGGCTACATATAACAATGAACTATTTACAGATTTCAGCACAGAATAGGGTAATATATTTCACTTTATTCCCTGTACGTAACATTATTTTATTTCTGAAATTTTAGCTCTAGAAAATTAATTCAGTCTGATTCTGAAATTTGTTCCTGGTTGAATTATTCTAGCATCTGGTTCCTTCTTGCTACCTTTATACATAATCTTCCCATTTTAAAGTATCTTTAAATATATAAGATATTTACTTAATTGTGATGAATTTGGGCCATATGCTGCTATTTTTTCCAGGTTCCAGTCTTGGCAGGTGAGATGCCTTGGAATAATTCCAAGTTTTAACTGTAGCATCCTTTTATTATTTTACGTTTTCTCTCTTGCATAATAGAATTGGATTAGATGATTGCTAAGATCTCTTCTTGTTTTAATATTCTCCATAGGTCTTTGAATTTATTTGCACATGAACTCATTTGGTTATCCTAAAATGGCCTTGACCCAAGCACTTTATACTTCAGTGATTTATATTTCCATATTGATACTTCTAATAAAGCTACCTTTTCAATACATAGTAATTATTGGAACAGAACTTAAATGCTAGTATACAGAATTTTGTCTGTACTATAATCAAGGAGCATTACTGAAAGGAGAAAATCTTTATATGAATTTTTATTTCTCAGTACCTCATTTATCTGTCTAGTTATTAATTAATTTTAGGGAATCTGATATTTATTTTAATGGTCATGCATTAAACAGATTGTACACACACCCAGTCAAGAAGTGAAACAGTAATAAAGATAACCCCCAAAATAAGTTTTGTCAAGTTTTATGTTTGGCTAATAAATTTTGAGGGAATAGAAATTCTGAACTAAGAATTTTATATTACATGTGAAAAAAATACAAGGATATTTTAACCTGTGCAGGGATTCAGAAAATACGCCATCTATATATTTTTTGTTTTTCTGATTGTGGTAAAACCTACCCAAAAGGAAGTTTAGCTCTTTAACACGTACCGTTCGGTGTTATGCAGTGCCTACACAGTGCCCTGTAGCCTTCCCCGCTATCCGCTTCTGAATTTTGTTTTCTGGCTCTGCTGGATCTTCATTGTGGCAGGCGGGCTCTTCATAGTTGCTTGGGCTTTTCTCCAGTTGCAGTGTGTGGGTTCATTAGTTGTGGCACCTGGGCTTAGGTGCCCCGAGGTGCATGTGATCTGCACTGGACTCAGACCGTAAAGAATCTGCCTGCAATGCAGGAGGCCTGGGTTTGATCCCTAGGTTGGGAAGATCCCCTGGAGAAGGGAATGGCAACCCACTTTAGTATTCTTGCCTGGAGAATTCCATGGACAGAGGAGCCTGGCGGGCTACAGTCAGTGGGGTCACAAAGAGTCAGACATGACTGAGCAACTAAGCTTGCACTCGCACACACACAAACACACATGGAATCTTAGTTCCCCCACCAGGGATGGAACCCATGTCCCCTGCATTGGCAGGCAGGTTCTTAATGGCTGGACCACCAGGGAAGTCCCTCCAAATTTTTTTTATCGCTCAAAACAGAAACTCTGTAACCATTAAGCAGTAACTACTCTTATCCTCCTACACCCGCCACCCCAGTTACCTCTGTCTGATTTTCTGTCTCTGTGAATTTGT
The DNA here is from genome assembly GCF_000754665.1 of Bison bison bison. NCBI lineage: Eukaryota > Metazoa > Chordata > Mammalia > Artiodactyla > Bovidae > Bison > Bison bison. The sequence goes on along the minus strand of NW_011495072.1, from coordinate 6,731,929 downwards.
CTGTTCTAGATATTGCAGATAAGTGGAATCAAACAGTATTTGTCCTTTGGGTCTGACTTACTTCACTTAGCATAATGTCGTCAAGGTTAATCTCTGAAATTCTGTAGCATGTATTAGAATTTCATTCCTTTTCAGGACTGAGTATTTCATTGCATGTATATACCACATTTGACTTATCTTTCATCTGTTGATGAATACTTGGATTGTTTCTACATTTTTGGCTATTGTGAATAATGGTGTAATGAACATTCATATTCAAGTGTTTGAGTCCGTGTTTTCACTTTTTTGGGGGTATAAAACTACAATTAGAGTTGCTGGTTCATATGGTAATTACTTAAGCTGAGGAACCACTAAACTTTTCCTCAGCCACTGCATGATTTTTTATTCCCACCAGCCGTGCATGGGGATTCCAATTTCTCCACATACTAACAGTTGTTATTTTCTTTCTCTCTCCCTCTTTTTTTTGGATAATAGCCATCCTTATGTATGTGAAATGATATCTCAGATAGTTTTGATTTGTATTTCCCTAATAATTAGTGATGATTAATATCATTTCATGTGCTTTTGGGCCATCTTCTTTGGACAAGTCCTTTGTCCATTTTTGAATTGGATTGTTTTTCTTTTGTTGTTGTTGTTGAGTTGTAAGTGTTCTTTATATACTCTGGGTATTAATGCCTGGTCAGATACATGATTTGCAGACATTTTCTCCCATTCAGTGGGGTTTCCTTTTCACCTTTTTGATAGTGTCATTTGCACAAAAGGTTTAAATTTTGATGAATTTTGTCTTTTTTGTTGCTGTTGCTTTGTACTTTTGGTATCATATCCAAGAAATCATTGCCAAGCCAATGTCATGAAGCTTTTCCCCTGTGTTTTCTTTGAATAGCTTTAGCTCTTATAGTTAGGGTTGTGATCCATTTTGGGTTAATTTTTGTATGGTATGAAGTATGGGCCCAGTTTTATTCTTCTGCATGTGATTATTCAGTTTTTCCAGCACCATTTGCTGAAAAGACTGTCCTTTCTCCATTGAATGGTCTTGACACTCTTGTCAGAATCCTCTGACCATAAATATGAGGGTTTATTTATGGGCTGTCTGTTCTGTTCCATTGTTCTAAATGTCTGTCTTTATGCCAGTACCATGCTTTTTTGACTACTTGTAGCTTTGTAATAAGTTTTGAAATCAGAAAGTGTGAGACCTCTGGTTTTATTTTCTTTCAGAATTGTTTTGGCTATTTGGAGTCTCCTGAAATGCTATATGAATTTTAGGATGGATTTTTCTGTTTCTGAAAAAAACTCCTTGGTGTTTGATAGGGATCACACTGAATCTGCAAATCATCTTGTATAGTACCGATATCTCAACAGTATTGTCTTCCAGTCCACCTTGTCTATTTTTATCTTTTCTTTTTATAGTTTTATAAAGCTATATCACAGTAATACTTGATGGTGGGCCTAAGGCAAGGGGAATAGCAGCTCAGGGATTCCTTTTTTATCATTAATTTTATCCACAGTGGTCCTCTTCATGTTGCATTGTTGCTTTATTAGAGTCCATTAAATCCTTACCCTGTTGTCTTTTCAGAAAAATTCTCTGTAATCCTTTTGACTAGTGGAGCATTCTGGCTCCAGAGCCAGCCTTCCCCTGGCCCCACTTTTAGTTCACATTGCTTCACCTTGCTGATAACATGCCAGAATACTATCAGTTGACATAAGTTTTTGCCACTGTGCTTTTTTTGTTGGCCATAGGTGTGGCTAGATGAAAATACTTTATTTCCTAACCTACTGTAAGTATAAATATAGATTAATTCCAAGAAAAGTTGCTGTCTTTGGGGCTTGGGTTTTAGACACAAAGGTTTGCCATACTTACAGCTCAATGCTGTTCCATTTTGAACAGGCCAGCTGGCCTTTATTTAGAGCTGAGATCACTTTATTATGTATGGAAGGACAAGGTCTAGATAAGGAAAGCATATTTTCAGTTTGAGTTCAGTTCAGCTCAGTCGTGTCTGACTCTTTGCGACCCCATAGACTGCAGCACGCCAGGCCTCCCTGTCCATCACCAGCTTCAGAGTTTACTCAAACTCATGCCCATTGAGTCAGTGATGCCATCCAGCCATTTCATCCTCTGTCATCCCCTTCTCCTCCAGCCCCCAATCCCTCCCAGCATCAGGGTCTTTTCAAATGAGTCAGCTCTTTGCATCAGGTGGCCAAAGTATTGGCGTTTCAGCTTCAGCATCAGTCCTTCCAATGTATATTCAGGACTGATTTCCTTTAGGA
>NW_011495072.1:6692701-6729564 GCF_000754665.1 Bison bison bison | reverse complement strand
TGAGTCAGCTCTTTGCATCAGGTGGCCAAAGTATTGGCGTTTCAGCTTCAGCATCAGTCCTTCCAATGTATATTCAGGACTGATTTCCTTTAGGATGGACTGGTTGGATCTCCTTGCAGTCCAAGGGGCTCTCAAGAGTCTTCTCCAACATCACAGTTCAAAAGCATCAATTCTTTGGTGCTCAGCTTTCTTTATAGTCCAACTCTCACATCCATACATGACCACTGGAAACACCATAGCCTTGACTAGACGGACATTTGTTGGCAAAGTAATGTCTCTGCTTTTTAATACGCTGTCTAGGTTGGTCATAACTTTCCTTCCAAGGAGTAAGCTTCTTTTAATTTCATGGCTGCAGTCACCATTTGCAGTGATTTTGGAGCTCCCCAAAATAAAGTTTATCACTGTTTCCACTTTTTCTCCATCTATTTGCCATGAAGTGATGGGACCGGATGCCATTATCTTTGTTTTTTGAATGTTGAGCTTTAAGCCAACTTTTGCACTCTCCTCTTTCACTTTCATCAAGAGGCTGTTTAGTTTTTCTTCACTTTCTGCCATAAGGGTGGTGTCATCTGCATATCTGAGGTTATTGATGTTTTTTCCAGCAATATTGATTCCAGCTTGTGCTTCTTCCAGCCCAGCGTTTCTCAACGATGTACTCTGCATATAAGTTAAATAAGCAGGGTGATAATATACAGCCTTGACGTACTCCTTTTCTTATTTGGAACCAGTCTGTTGTTCCATGTCCAGTTCTAACTGTTGCTTCCTGACCTGCGTACAGGTTTTTCAAGAGGCAGGTCAGGTGGTCTGGTATTCCCATCTCTTTCAGAATTTCCCACAGTTTATTGCTATCCACATAGTCAAAGGCTTTGGCATAGTCAATAAAGCAGAAATAGATGTTTTTCTGGAACTCTTTTGCGTTTTTGATGATCCAGCGGATGTTGGCAATTTGATTTCTGGTTCCTCTGCCTTTTCTAAAACCAGCTTGAACATCTGAAAGTTCATGGTTCACATGTTGCTGAAGCCTGGCTTGGAGAATTTTGAGCGTTACTTTACTAGCGTGTGAGATGAGTGCAATTGTGCAGTAGTTTGAGCATTCTTTGGCATTGCCTTTCTTTGGGATTGGATTGAAAACTGACCTTTTCCAGTCCCATGGCCACTGCTGAGTTTTCTAAATTTGCTCTCATATTGAGTGCAGCACATTCACAGCATCATCTTTTAGGATTTGAAATAGCTCAGCTGGAATTCCTCCACTAGCTTTGTTCGTAGTGAGGCTTCCTAAGGCCCACTTCACATTCCAGGATGTCTGGCTCTAGGTGGGTGATCACATCATCGTGATTATCTGGTTCGTGAAGATTTTTTCTGTACAGCTCTTCTGTGTATTCTTGCCACGTCTTCTTAATATCTTCTGCTTCTGTTAGGTCCATACCATTTCTGTCCTTTATTGAGCCCATCTTTACATGAAATGTTCCCTTGGTATCTCTAAATTCTTGAAGAGATCTCTAGTCTTTCCCATTTTATTGTTTTCCTCTATTTTTTTGCATTGATCACTGAGGAAGGCTTTCTTATCGCTCCTTGCTATTCTTTGGAACTCTGTATTCAAATGGGAATATCTTTCCTTTTCTCCTTTGCTTTTTGCTTCTCTTCTTTTCACAGCTATTTGTAAGGCCTCCTCAGACAACTATTTTGCTTTTTTGTATTTCTTTTTTTGGGGGATGGGTTGCTCCCTGTCTCCTATACAATGTCATGAAATTCCATCCATAGTTCATCAGGCACTCTGTCTATCAGATATAGTCTCTTAAATCTGTTTCTCACTTCCAGTGTATAATCTTTAGTTTATCCTAGACAGAAAGCAGTACAATTTCGTTTGACACTGAAACCACAGTTACACCTAAGCTACAGATGCAGGAAGTTCGATTTTATATAACATCTCTTATTTGGTTTGATGCCTCTCAGATGGGTGGGATGAAACAAGAGTGTTCATGAAAATGAGCAGAGAATGATTTGTGCTCTTAAGTTATCCCAACTTCAGCTTGCTCTGGGTTGTAGTGAAACAGAGCTTTATGATTTAAGTGGAATTTTTCAATTTATAGGAGTTTGAAGTTGGGAAATCAGAAGATGAAGATTGCTATTTCTACCACCTGGTTATAGCAGTTAGACCCTGTTTAGTATTTGTTCTTTAAGGTCAAAATGTATCTTCAAAGAAGAGAGTCACTATGTCCAAAGTACAATTAATGCCATTTTTCTACTCAAGGCTGCTAGTTTGTTTTTCTTTTTTCTGTGTGTAATCTTTTTTTACTGCCTAGTTGTTAGAATGTCAGAGCTGATAAGAACCTAGAAGAGTGAGTAACTTATTATATAGATGAGGTAGAACCAGACTTTCAGTGTCTAGTTTATATTGAAGGGTTGAGAAATAATAGATGCCAAGGGGAGAGATGTTATCATAATGAGAATCTTAGAAAGAATTTTGATCTGAATTCAAAGTTTAAAACATTCTGTCTTTAGAGGTGAACCTGCTGTAAATGATTAAAAAAAAAAATATATATATATATAGCTTCAGTCTTTTTGCTTCCTAGAGTTTACATAAGTCTAACATGTTGAGCCTCTAATGATAGTGAAAAGTCCTCAGTAGATTGAGCAGCCTTATTTTATTTTTACTGCTTTCATAGTTTTTCTTTTGATACTTACCATTTTGTATAGTAGAAGTGGCAGAGTTAATGGTTTTGAGTGAGCTTTAGCTCAAAATACTTAGCTGCTTTTGTTACCCTAGAAGCAGAGGAAGACCAAATGGAAAAACTGATTCCAGCCAATCTTCAGGGGTTTTTTGTTTTATGGCATTTGGGGGATGGGATTGGCATTTTTCTTAATTTCCCTGAAATTTTAAGCCTTTGAAGCCTAACAGTTATCACATGTTATGGCTATCTTTTTAAAAAAGTAAGTTATTGGGTAGCCTGGCCCCTCCCTATGACCTACCTCTCAGATTTTGAAATGTCTTCCTGGTATAGTGGGAATGGCAAAATCAATCTGCTGCTCTTCAATTGATGTTTAGGAATGTTCTAAGCCTAGTTTTTATTTTGGCACAAAGCCATTTGCATTCTCCCTGCCAGCTATTTTTGGCACTGTCATGAACTTAGAAATTAATGAGTCTGCTCAGTGAAAGTAAAAATTTTTTTCTTTTTCATTTTAGAAAGGCTTTTATGTTTCTAACCCTCTAGTTTATTAATGCTCTCAAATATGACACATGCTTGTATTTAATTGAACTCTGAAATTCCATCAGTAATGTGGGTCTCTAGCCACCTGCAGCAGGAATGTCACTTTTGAAAGTTGTTTTCTTTGGCTAAAAAAGACACAGTGCACATCAAATGGAACAAAACCTGATGGTATTAGTGGTTCTGCCCTTTCTGGTCCAATAGTGTAAGTCCCAGCAGGCCGGGATCTTACGCTATTGGAGCCCTCTAATTTACCCTGTTTTCTAGGGGCTGTTTAGAAAATTACTCTGGGAAAGTAATATTCTTATTAAAAGAAATATCTTTATACCCTCCCCACTCAATATTTGTCCCCTTCCCTCTTCCTCCGCATACACACAGTGCAACAATAAACACGTACTGCTTGAAAGGGAAAATTTGGGACACTTGCTAGGAGACAGCTATGAGATGGGTCCTGATGGAGAGATCTGCTTTTCCATTTAGCTCCTGTTAAATGAGGGATCTGGATCTGGAGTGTCCTTACAGATTCAAATTCTGGGACTTACTAGAAGGAAAGGAAATTATTTGGAGGTAATAAAGTGTTTTAAGAGCTCAGTTCTTGGACCCAGACTGACTGGTGGCCAGCCTTGAGCACCTTAACCTATCAGCGTCCAGTTTCTTTATCTTTAAAATAGAAATGATACTTTTAATGTAGAAGCAAGGCACCATTGATTATAAGATGAAATATTATTTATGTACTAATAAAGTAAAAACATTGCTATTAAACTAAAATATACTGTCATTTGCAAGAGTCTCAATTTCAGAGATGTTAAAATGTGAAAAATGTGCATCATGTAATTGAGGGCTCAACAGTGATAATACTTTCATAAGATTGTTGTAAACAGGATTAAGTAAACCCCATATTTATAAAGAACCTGGAGCAGTGCATGGTGCACACTTGGCCCTACATACGTGTCGTTTATTATTATTATCCCCCTTTTGAATCCATTTATCTCTTTGTCACAGTTTGGAAAACACCATGTATACCACAATGCCAAATAGATGTATATAGATGGGTATGTATTTGTTGTTATTGCTTAGTCGCCAAGTCATATCTGACTCTCTGTGACCCCAAGGACCGCAGCATGCCAGGCTTCCCTGTCATTCACTGTCTCCCGGAGTTTTCTCAAATTCATGTCCACTGAGTTGGTGATGATACCTAACCATCTCATCCTTTGCCTCCGTCTTCCCCTTTTGCCTTCAATATTTCCCGGCATCAGGGTCTTTTTCAGTGAGTTGGCTTTTCATGTCAGGGTATGTATTTAACTTTGCTTACTTAGAGATCGTAACAGTACAATTTACTCAACTTCAGAGCTAGACTGCTAGAATTCAAATTCTAGCTCTGCCATTTATTAATTATATGATTCGGGGTAAATTTCTTAATCTATTTGCATCTGTTTCCTTCTCTGCAAGTGGGACTTTGCCTTGGATGTATTCATATATATATATAAAGCTCTTAGTGTATGATATTACTGCAGTCTTCTCTTTAAGGTTCCCTGGGGTTGGGTTTCTCACTGGAGTATTAATCAAAAAATATTTCTGAAAGCACACAGAGAGTTCAAAGTTTTTAAAAAATGATGATGTAATAATAATAGTCATTGTTTTATCTAACAGTTTCATAGTGCTTACTGTGTGCTAGACACTGATCAAGAGCTTTAATATTTGAGCAACAACATCGTCATCATTATCATCTTTTTTTTTACTTATTTAAACCTTGCCACAGCCCTGTGTAGTAGGTACTCATCTCCATTTTATGAATGAGGAACATGAGATACAGAGAAATTAATTGCCTGCAGCTTTTAAATAATGGAACTAGGGTATGAACCACTATTATTTCTATAGAAGGCATATCTGTCACAAAGAGGTATTTATTGGTCAGGACACTTCATTGATTTTTTCTGTAATTAAAAAGGTGCTAAGGATAAAAAGTGCTAAATTTTCAAAATTCAGAAAGCTTTCAAAACTAAATCTTCTTCTAAGTTTGGTGTAAGCTATTATTAGCAAGACCTGACTTGAATCAATGTAAGGCTGTTAAAGGTATTTGTCTGGCTTAGTGTGATTGCTCATATGTTTTGTTGCAGAAATATTAATGTATTTGATTATGTGATGCTTCCTGAACTCTATAGGGATTATTATGCAGTTTGTAGTTTATACACGGGTAGTACCTTTCTGAAATTCAAGAAACATATCTAGGGCTAAGAGTTTCAAATTACAGATTTTATACCCAAGATTGTATTTAGTTCATTAAATCAGTATACCTTTACTGATACTAGAATAGTAGCAACACAATTTCCCCAAATAGTGTATATCTTTTTTAATCTGCTATTTTTGTTTTTGCTAGAGCCCCTGAAATTATTCTTGGCTTACCATTTTGTGAAGCTATTGATATGTGGTCATTGGGCTGTGTGATAGCAGAGCTGTTCCTGGGATGGCCTCTTTATCCTGGTGCTTCAGAATATGATCAGGTAAGAGTGTTTATTTGGATAGCGATAGGAAGCAAGTAGTTAACTGGTGAAAGATGCTAGAGGAATAGAACTTACTAGTGAAGTATTTAGATTGCAGGGAAAGAATAATCCAATTAGAAATAATGAAATTTTAAAGAATGAAATTTTGTCTACCTGCTTTTTAGTCTGGAAGTTATATTTGCAATTCTGTACTTTTAAGAAGGATTTTATTCGTATTACTTTAGATTGCTACTTTTCCAGACCTGTAGTGAGATTTAACTTTAGTTAGCTAATGTGTCTTGTGAGTTAAGATACAAAAGTAGTGTAAGGATGTGAGGTTGGAATTCTAAGAGCGAACTTTGGCTCATTCAGTGCTGTTATTTCCTTTTACATGTGACACACACTAAAGTAATTACTCTCTGCATCTGAAACACACTGGACCCCGGAAGCTGCAGTGTGTGTTAGGTCTCTGTAACATAGGATTTAGGAGGGAAGTCGTTAAGAGTTGAAAGTTACTTTAATAAATGATCTGTGTTTCAGAATAGACAAGCTTTAGAAGATATGCTGCAGCTTCCTAAGAAACTGGTCCTAAAGGGAGAAGTTTTGCCATGGAATAAAATTGTGAATTCTCATTTCTTGTTCTTTCAAAAAGCCAGTTCTAACTACTATGCTGTGAGCTCTTTGAGGGCAGAGATTGCTTGATTCTATCAGTGTATCCTCAACTGTTAACATTGTATCTGGGACACAGTAGATACACGAGGTTTTGTTTTGTTGTTTTCTGGATTTTTTTTTTTTTTTTAAGAAATGAATGGTTATTTTGAATTTCTAATAGGAAAAAGAGTAAAATAGTGTTTTCCCTTATTCAACCTAGATCCATTTTAGAGTAGATGTAGCATTTACCAATTTCTAAAAATTTGGCCCTCTGGACTTGTCTCTGTTGCTGTTTGTTTTTTTCCATCACTGAGTCCTGTCTGACACTTTGCAGCCCCGTGGACTGTTGCCCGCCAGTTTCCTCTGTCCTCCACTGTCCCCTCCACTGTTTGCTCAGAGGCACGTCCATTGAGTCGGTGATGCTGTCTAACCATCTTATCCTCTGCCGCCTCCTTCTCTTTTGGCCTTCAGTCTTTCCTGTTATCAGAGTCTGACATAAACAATGAGTTGCTCATTTGATAAGTAACCAGTTGAGTTTTGTAATTTTTAATTTTTCAGTCTTTCATCCACCTTATAGCTAGGAGCCATCTTTCTTATTTTAACAACCACAAATAAGTGTGAGGGAGATTAAATGATGGAAAACCACCGTTAGTTGAACCAATTCAGTAATTCTCTCCTTTAGGTTTTAAACTCTTTAGAGAATCTGGTGTGAATCTTCTCAGGAAAATATGTGCACAGTGTCTTATATACAAAGTTAGGGAATTCATGGACCCCCTGATTAAGAAACCTTGCTCCAAGCAATTATAGCCTCCAAAGTGCCATTCCTAGGCCAGCTGTTTTGTGGCATCTCTTCAAACTTAGTAAACAGATTATATTGTAATGTTCCTAGGAAGTGGAACCAAGTAAAATTAGATTTAGAAGCTAAGGTACAGTGGGGGCTTATCATGTAAAGAAATGATCTGGTGGTTTTGAGAATTTTTGCCTGGTGTATAGATTGAAACTATGGGTAGTAGGAGAAAGTTGTTTTTCCCATGCTGAATAATGGATAAATCGGATGTTGTTGTTGTAGAGCAGGATTGGGGATAGTTTATCTTGAGGTATCTTTGCTTATACAAAGATTCATGAGGCAGGATCTTTATTCCTACAGCTGAGGTTTTTTTAAACAACTTTATTGGGATATAATTCACATACCATATAATTGAGCCATTTAAAGTGTACAGCTCAGTGGTTTTCAGTGTGTTCACAGGGTTGTGAACCATCACCACAATCAGTTTGGAACATTTTCAGGACTGTAAAATGAAACCCAGTACTTATTAGCAGTCAGTACCCATTGTCTGCTAACTGCCCCACCACTACCACCTAGGGACTCCTTTCAGTCTCTTTAGAGTTGCCCCTTCTAGTATATTTTATTCATTATATACAATATGTGGTCTTTTGTGATGGGCTTCTTTTACTTAGCATGATGTTTTTCATTCATGCTGTTGCATGTATCAGAACTTGATTTTATGGCTGGTTAGTGTTTCATTGTGTGTGTGTATGTGTCTGTGTATAAATATATTAATATATATATACCACATTTTTAATGTGTTCATCTGTTGATGGACACTTGGGTTGTTACCACTTTTTGGCTGTCATGAATAATGGTGCTATGTATCAGTTCAGTTCAGTTGCTCAGTTGTGTCGGATTCTTTGTGACACCATGGACCCTATGCCAGGCTTCCCTGTCTATCATCAACTCCCAGAGCTTGCTCAAACTCATGTCCATCAAGTTGGTGATGCCATCCAACCAACCATCTTATCCTCTGTCATCCCCTTCTCTTCCTGCCTTAAACAAATGTTTAAGTCCCTGTTTTCAATTCCTTTGGGTATTAAAGGGGTTCCCTGGTGGCTCAGCAATAAAGAATCTGTCTATAATGCAGAAGACCCAGGTTCAATCCCTGGAGAAGGGAATGGCAACACACTCCAGTACTCTTGCCTGAAGAATTCCATGGACAGAGGAGCCTGGTGGGCTGCAGTCCATGGGGTTGCAAAGAGTTGGACACAACTGAGTGACTAACACTTTGACTTTTTCTGGGTGTAAAGCTAAAAGTATTGGATTGGCTAACAAGTTCATTCAAGTTTTTCTGTAACATCTTACAGAACTTTTTGGCCAACCCAATAGAATTGCTGGGTCATATGGTAATTCTGTGTTTAAGTTTTTGAGGAACCAACAAACTTCTTTCCACAGTGGTTACACCATTTTACATTCCTACCAGCAATGTTCCAGTTTCCCCATCCTTCTCATTGTCAAGGCTGGTTATTTTCTTTCTTTTTTTAAAAAAATAATAGCCATTCTTATGGATATGTTGTGATATCTCTTTGGGGTTTTGATTTGTATTTCTCTAAATGGTTAGTGGTGATGAGCATTGTTTTATGTGCTTATTGGGCATCTGTATATCTTCTTTGGAGAAGCCTGTTCAAATCCACTGCCCATTTTTGGATTTTTGTTGTTATTGAGCTACAGGAGTTCTTTCTGTATTCTTATTATTAATCCCTTATCAAATAAATGATTTCTAAATACTCTACTATTCCATGTGGTTGTCTTTTCACTCAGTTGATAGTGTTTACCCAAAAGTTTTAAATTTTGATGTAGTTTTCCTTTTATTGCTTATACTTATGGTATCATATCTAATAAATCATTGGCAAATCAAATTAAGCTTTTTTCCTATGTTTTCTTCAAATAGTTTTATGGTTTTAGCTCGTACATTTAGGTTTTCAAGTCATTTCAAGTTTTGAATATTGGGTGAGGAAAGTATCCAGTTTCAGTTTTTTGCATGTGGGTTTTCTGTTATCTCAATACTGTTTTCTTTCTTTTTTTTTTTTTTTTTAATACTGTTTTCTAAAAGATGTCTTTCCCCAAGAATTGTCTGGGCATTCTTGTCAAAAATCAGTTGACCATAAATAAATGTAATGATTTATTTCTGAATTGTTGGTTCTTTTCCATTGACCTATATCCTGTATCTGTCCTTATGCCAGTACCATACCATTTTGATTACTATAGTTTGGTAGTCAGCTTTCTTTTTTTTTTAAATTGAAGTATAGTTGATTTAAAATGTTGTGTTAGTTTCAAGTGTACAGCAGAGTAATTCCTGTGTGTGTGTGTACTTTTTTTTCCACACTTTTCTATTATAGGTTATTACAAGATAATAGATATAGTTCCCTGTACGGGATATCTGTTAATCCCAAACTCCTAATTCATCCCTCTCATCCCTTTTTCCCCTTTGGTAACCATAAGTTTGTTTTCTATGTCATTGAGTCTATTTCTGCTTTGTAAATAAGCTCATATGTGTCATATTTTAGATTCCGCATGTAAGTGACATCATTTGTATTTGTCTTTCTCTGTCTTGTGGCAGTCAGTTTTTAAAACAGTAATTGTGAGTCCTCAGGTGGTGGTGATTTAGTCGCTAAGTGGTATCCAACTCTTGAGATCCCGTAGTCTGTAGCCTGCCAGGCTCCTCTGTCCATGGGATTTTCCAGGCAAGAATACTGGAGTGGGTTGCCATTTCCTTTTCCAGGGGATCTTCACAACCCAGGAATTGAACCCGGGTATCCTACATTGCAGGCAGATTCTTTACTGACTGAGCTATGAGTGAATCCTCTAACTATTCTTTTTAAGATTGGTCTGGCTATTCAGGGTCCCTTGAAATTCAATATGAATTTTAGAGTGGGTTTTTCTGTTTTGTCCCAAGAAAGTTATTTATTTATTTTTTTTAGGGATCGCTTGAATCAGAAGATGACTTTTGGAAGTATCACCATCTTAACAATACTGGCTTCTGATCCATAAACATGATCAGGTTTATTTAGGTTTTCTTTAGCAGTGTTCTGTAATTTTCAGAGTTCAAGTTTTTTTACTTCTTTTGTTAAATTTATTTCTAAGTATTCTTTTTTTGATGCTATAGTGAATAGAATTATTAATTTTATTTTCAGTTGTTCAGTGGTTGTGTATAGAAATGCAGTGAATTTTGTACTCTTGTATTCTGCACCCTTCTTGAACTCTTTTTCTAATGACTCTAATTCTGATAGTTTTTGTTATGAATTCCTTACAATTTTCTAACTAGAAGATCGTGTCATCTACAAATAAATTTTCCATTTTCCTTTCCAATCTGGATTCCTTTCTTCCCCTTGCCTGGCTGCTTTGCACTGAACCACACTAGTACAGTGTTGAATAGAAATAGCAAGAGTCGGTTTTCTTGTCTTGTTCCTGATTTTAAGGGGAAAGCAGTCTTTCATTGTTAAGTATGATATCAGCTGTGGCGTTTTTGGAAATGCTAAAGTTGAGATTTTACAGCAAATGTTTGTGAGTCTTAAAGTCAAATGTGTGTACCCTTTCCAGATATTAGTTAATAGCATCAACTTTGTTGGAAACATTTCAGTTGTTTAAAATAACAAATGACAGTAACACTTTCTGTTTACATAAAGGTGGGGCTCTTGTTGCTTTATTTTAAGCTATGTGAAAAGCAGTATCTGTATGATAGTTCCCATTCTACTTTAACAGGTATTAAAATTTTTTAATTTTGTAAGTGCATCATTGTAGAAAAATTAGAAAAGATGCAGTGAGCCAAGAGACAAAAATTTCATGCTTTAGTAGTTCTACCCCTCCAAGGTAACCTGTTACATTTTGGTATATTTTATATTTATTTACACATTTAATTGTTAATTTTCTTTATACATTTATTGAGTACCTACTTTGTATCACAGGTGCTCTGATTACGTGGGGCACAGCACTGAATAAAACATTATCCTTGCCCTCGTGGAGCCTATATATTGGTGATGGGAAATAGACGTTGATAATTATACAAATAATTAAATAGGACAGTTGAGATAAATTCTATGAAGGAAAGCGTAGTTTCGCAGTGTATGTGTGCATGTGCACACACATGCATCGCCTGACCATCTGTGTCCTAATGCCTCTTGAGTATAGTCAGGTTTTTCCTACTGCTATTACCCTGGTCCAGTCTGTCTCCATCGCGTGCATGGGCTACTAGACAACCTCCCTTTATCTCCTCTGGCCTCCCTCCAGTCTTTTGTCCAGAGTGATTTTTTTCAGAACACCAATTTGATGATCCCACTCCTCTGCTCTTTTAGTGGTTTCCTGTCACTTAGAATAAAGGACTAAATTCTTAATATGGCCTCTGAGCCCCTCCGTGGGTTGTTCCTCCCCTTCTTCTTTCCCTTTCTGGATTTGCTCTCACACCACTTCTTGCTTTTCTTGCTCTAGACCCACTGGCATTATTTCAGCACTGGTTAAGAGTGTTTCCTTCTAGCACAGGCCCTCATGCATACTGTTCTCTTAGTTAGGAAAGCTTCTCCACCACTCATTTATTTCATTTAGTCAGTCCCTGCTCATTTATTAGCTGAAGTGTCACTTCCTCAAGGACCTTATCCTCACCAAGCCTCCATCTTGGGCTCCTCCTTTTGTAGAAGCCTATTTATTTTCTTCAAGATACCTGTTCAGTTTGAATTATACATCAGTGTCTGTTTCCTTCACTTGACTGCAGGGTCTGTGAGGGCAGAAGCCATGTTTATTTTGAAAATCATTGTCTGGCTCAGTAAGTACTGAAAGAATGAATGAGGGAATATGCACTGCATATAGTTATGTTTCAAATATAAACGGATATAGAGGAACATACACACTGTGTTTATCAAATCTAAGACACCACTGGTTGAAAGACGCACTACTTTGCTGTACCTCTAAGAAAGAATGCTTTCAATTAAACCATGATTTATCATGGCTATCAGTTGTTAACACATATCCTAATTGGAAAGATGTTAATGTGAAAAAACATGCCTCTTAGAATCAGGGAAGTGTAATTTAAGTGAGGTTATATTTAATTTGTAATCTGCTTTTTCATTTAGGATGTTATGAAATATCTTTCTTACAATGTCAATAAATATACTTCTGTCATTCAAAATGTCTGCATGGTATTTAATTGTACAGATTTTACCCTGGATGTTACATAATATTTCACCCTTTGTGTATGCAAAAGAAGTTCACATTTAAAGTGTTCCTATTCACAATTAAAAATTTTTTTTTTTCTATTTTGCTGATGCTTTATTTCGGCTTCCAGTTAGGTATGTCCCACAGACTCAGGGTAATATCCTCCTGTCTAAAATTGTCTTGTGATAGCTAGCAGGCCAGGTTTGCCCTGTAGATTGACCTCTGCTTTATACTCTTAAAAAATTGTTGAGGACCCCCAAACAGCTCCGTTTATATAGCTTATGTATATAAATATACATTGCATTAATAATTAAAACTGAAGTTTTTGGGGAGGAGAGATGAGAAGAAGTAAGATATCCTTGCTTACAAGTTTCTAATTTTATCATTAAATATAGCCATTCTCATATGGAGTATGTGTGCTCAGTCACTCAGTTGTCTCTTTTCTGCCCTATGGACTGTATCCCACCAGGCTCCTGTGTCCTTGAGATTCTCCAGGGAAGAAGAATGGAGTGGGTTGCCATTTTCATACTTCAGGGAATCTTCTTGACCCAGGATCGAACCCTTGTTTCTTGTGTCTCCGGTATTGGCAGATGGATTCTTTACCTGTAGCACCAAACGGGAAGCTCTTGGAGGTGTTCTGTTCAGTTCAGTTCAGTCACTCAGTTGTGTCCAACTCTTTGCAACCCCATGAACTGCAGCACGCCGGGCCTCCCTGTCCATCACCAACTACCAGAGTCCACCCAAACCCGTGTCCATTGAGTTGGTGATGCCATCCAACCATCTCATCCTCTGTCTTCTACTGCCCTCAATCTTTCCCAGCATCAGGGTCTTTTCCAATGAGTCAGCTCTTCGCCTCAGGTGGCCAAAGTATTGGAGTTTCAGCTTCAACATCAGTCCTTCCAATGAACACCCAGGACTGATCTCCTTTAGGATGGACTGGTAGGAACTCCTCGCAGTCCACGGGACTCTCAAGAGTCTTCTCCAACACCACAGTTCAAAAGCATCAATTCTTCTGTGCTCAGCTTTCTTTATAGTCCAACTCTCACATCCATACATGACTACTGGAAAAACCATAGCCTTGACTAGATCGATCTTTGTTGGCAAAGTAATGTCTCTGCTTTTTAATGTGCTGTCTAGGTTGGTCGTAACTTTCCTTCCAAGAAGTAAGCATCTTAATTTCATGGCTGCAGTCACCATCTGCAGTGATTTTGGAGCCCAGAAAAATAAAGTCTGCCGCTGTTTCCACTGTTTCTCCATCTATTTGCCATGAAGTGATGGGACTGGATACCATCTTAGTTTTCTGAATATTGAGCTTTAAGCCAACTTTTTCACTCTCCTCTTTGACTTTCATCAAGAGGCTCTTTAGTTCTTCTTCACTTTCTGCCGTAAGGGTGGTGTCATCTGCATATCTGAGGGGTGGGGGGAATGTAAAAAAAAAAAACCTATTATTTTCCTTTCAATTGGTTAAGTGAAAGTCACTCAGTCATGTCCGAATCTTTGTAACCCCATGGACTATATATAGTTTGTGGAGTTCTCCAGGTCAGAATACTGGAGTGGGTAGCCTTTCCCTTCTCCAGGGGATCCTCCCAACTTAGGGATCGAACCCAGATCTCCCACATTGCAGGTAGATTCTTTACCAGCTGAGCCGCATGGGAAAGGAGCAAATTGCCTTGTGGGATAGAGAGAATTGTGAAAGTAAAGACAGGTGTGGACAATAAAACTGGGAAACTTTTAAAGCACAAGAATATACAAGCACATGTCTCATTAGCCATTGGAGCAATGACATCATCACACATCACTTCTGGAACTCTCTACTGTATACCCGTGAGAAAGAAATGAAAAAGACAAATAACTTCTTAGTACTATTATGAAAATAGTTTCTATTTCATAGACTCCTAAATAGATATTGGGGACCCCTCAGTGTTCCCCAGACCACACTTTGAGAACTGCTAGCCTAGTTCAAAGTAGTTGTTCAATAAATAGTGAATGAATGAGCATAGTACCTGCCCTTTATTGATGTGGGAATAGAGAAACTGAATTAAGTGCTTAATTTTGTGGTATGAGAGAGAAACTCTGTGGCGGTGTAGGGACATTTGACTAGGGACTATTGACTGGAGCTAGAGTTAGAGCTAGAGGTAGCTAAGGAAGAAAGAGGCTTATAGAAATTTTTTCCTGATCTTTTGAATCTGATAATGTATCAACAAACATAGCCTTGGTAATCCATGAAATAGTTTGTTGAAAACTTTCTGTTCTGTCCTAGAAATATCTTTTTTTGAGCTCTGTATCAGAAGTCTACAGGAAACCAAAAAGGGTCACACAGAAAATTTTCAAAACTGAGTTTTCCTTGTAAATAACAGGTGTAGTGGCAAGAAAGTTACTGAATAAATACTTGGGAATAATACATGTATTTACAGATAAATTTCCTTTGTATTGATCAAATAGTTAATTTCTTTGTGATACCTTTTTTTTTTTTTTTTGACTAGAGCTAATAATATTTTAGTGTGAAAGTTTTTAATAATTTCCCTTTTCACTCCAAATCAATGTTTTGATGATTTTGACATTTCAGATTCGTTACATCTCACAAACACAAGGCCTGCCAGCTGAATATCTTCTCAGTGCCGGGACAAAAACTACTAGGTTTTTCAACAGAGATCCTAATCTGGGGTACCCGCTATGGAGACTTAAGGTCTGACTTTTATTGTTCTATACTACTCATTCCTGTACTCCTTAATCTCAATTTGAATTCAAAGTTTAGTTATTAAATTGAGGTGAAGGAGGGTGGGCAGTGAGAATGTATATTTGCAGGAGGAAATACTTCGAGAAATTATTTCATTGTATCCATATGCCTTATCCTCAGTTTAAAAAAAAAACACATTAAATTCCAGTACAGTTGGCTGAGATTATTTTATATATTTGAATCAGCAGCTAAGAAGAGGGCATGGAGAGTAGTGCTTACTTATCATTGAGTGATAGGAAGAACTAGAGTAATTTAGTAGTGGGGTTTTTTTTTTTGTGAATTCTCAATAAATATGATACAACAGCATAATTTTATAACTGCCCATATTAAGACCTTACCTATTTTCTTGAAAACATTGAAATGTGAGTAATTTAATTAATCCAGTAGTACTCTGTGTCTCTGAATCTTTTAAATAGTTAGCATTTGAAATATTGTTTCATTTGAAAGTAGTGTTTAGAAAAAAATGGCTGTGTCTGTTCTTAACCGACATTCTAAAGGAACTGTGCTACATCATTGGTTGCACATTTATTTTATCACTGTTGAAAGCAAGGCCAGGTATCAAGGTCCCATCTCTACTGGAAGACTTCCTGGTTGTAAATTACTTTCATGTTTGTGACCTCTGGTTGGGAAGATGATGATACTTGTTTCTTTGTAATCTGGCTTTAATTTAGAATAAAGTGTGGAAATATCATACGGATGGAATTTTTTAAAAACTGTATTTTGTAGACACCTGAAGAACATGAATTGGAAACTGGGATCAAGTCAAAAGAAGCTCGAAAGTACATTTTTAATTGTTTAGATGATATGGCTCAGGTGAGTATGGAATGTTTCAGAAAGTCAGACATTTGTGTATCTCCTTAATCAGAGATACACTTCCATTAGTTATATTAAAGATAGATTCAGTTTATCATCATCTAGTGGGTTCTTTTTTCATTTTTAACATAAACACATTAATATTCTGCCATATATTAAAAGAATGATTGAATCCTAGCAAAGGATATTTTTAGAATTATTTCTCCTTTGCTTTTGCTTAACTAGTCTTGATTCATGTCAGTATTTTGAAATATTATTTATGAAGGTTTCTTTCTTGTCCATTTTCTCTACTGAATAAATAGCTCCTGCATAAAAACTGCATTTATTTAGGGCTTTTATTCCAAACTCTGTTTAATCACATACTGTCTCATTTTATCTTTTCAGCAATAGAAACTTGTATTTAAGTAATAACAGTCATTTTTGTTTAATCTCTTTTATACAGATTTTGAATGAAAAGAGCTTATTCATCTTTGTTCTACCAATGAACTGTACCAAATTGAATGTTTTAGTATAAGAGCTTCCATTGTGAAAAAATTTCATCAGGTGTTTCTCTTAAGGTCTATCTATCTATATACATATATTTGTATTTATATATAAAGCATACATTGGTAAAGAATCTGCCTGCCATGCAGGAAACCAGGGTTTGATTCCCAGAAGTTCCTCTGGAGAAGGGAATGGCAATCCACTCCAGTATTCTTGCCTGGAGAATTCCATGGACAGAGAAGCCTGGTGGGCTACAGTCCGTGGGGTCGCAAAGAGTCAGACACGACTGAGCAACTCTCTCACACACACACACACACACACACACACACACACAAAGCATACATATTAATATTATATATGTATAAATATATATACACAACACAGATGTTAAATGTCAGCGTTAAAGGTTAAGTGATGAACTGTAGTATTTCTAAATTTTCCTTGGAAGGTGAACATGTCTACAGACTTAGAGGGAACAGATATGTTGGCAGAGAAGGCGGATCGAAGAGAATACATTGATCTGTTAAAAAAAATGCTAACAATTGATGCAGATAAGAGAATTACTCCTCTGAAAACTCTTAACCACCAGTTTGTGACAATGACTCACCTTCTGGATTTTCCACATAGCAATCAGTGAGTATAGTGTGGTCTGGGGCATTTTGTCATGATGTAGTTCTCTGTTGATTTACACTCAACAGGTTCTCTGTTTATCTTACAGCTAAATGGAAGTATCACATGAGCAGTGGCTTTGGTACTTGCATATTTGGCTCAATGATGGTTTTTCTTCTCATTGAAAAGTCATGAGATTAAAAATTAGATGTGTGTTTTTCCTCTTTATGGTTATAAAAATGCTTGATTCATTTTCTCTGAAAGATCCTTGGTTCATTTTCTCTGAAAGTACTCAGGAGGGAAAAACATTGATCGTATTTATCTTGAGTTATTTGCTGCCTTCTTAAATCAGAGATTTTATTTCATTGACTTTTTAATCTCTTTTTCAGTGTTAAGTCTTGTTTCCAGAACATGGAGATCTGCAAACGGAGGGTCCACATGTATGATACAGTGAGTCAGATCAAGAGTCCCTTCACCACACATGTTGCCCCAAATACAAGCACAAATCTAACTATGAGCTTCAGCAACCAACTCAATACAGTGCACAATCAGGTATTCAGTAAATGATTTTGGAAACTCAGAACCTAAGTGGGATAAAACCTAGTAAGAGTACAGGGTGAGGTAAAGAAACCAGTCTTTGCTTTGATGGTTGCTTCATAAGAAGTTTCAGACTGATAGTACCTACTGGTCATGTGCTAACAGTCTTAGCATAGTCAAATAAGTGGAACCTGGCTTCTTTAGTTATTATTGCTGTTCATGTACTGACTTCAGCCAAATGACTCTCTCTTTGTTAGATAGTTCTCATTACATGTATAAAAAGATGTTTTCAGTAATTTTTTTTTTTTAATGCTGTATATTAGGTCCTCAGAATTTACTTATCTGATAAACTGGAATCTTGTCCTGCCCACCAACCACTGATTTCTTTGTTTCTGTGAATTCCATTAATTAAGAGTGGTTTTGCATTTGTTTGCCAAACAGTGATATTTACATTTAAGTTTGTTTCTAAAGACATTAAGTTTCCTAATTTCTTAGCTAGTTCTACCTTTTAAATGGAAGAGCACATGAAATTCTGTGGGATCTCATATCCAGTAGCTTTTTACAAAGAAGGAAAAGGTAGGGGTTTATTTATATAGCTTCAACTAGAGCAGAACTGTTTTTTATTCTTGGTTTTTTTATTTTCCGACTTTATAATTGACCTTAAGTTTAGAGATAGGAAGAATTTCTTAAGCAGAGAGTTATTTCAAAGACAGTTAGCATTACATTTTAAAACTTTGTTCCTAATTTTCTGGATAGATTCTGTGTATGTGAAAATGTTTATACTGGTTGTAATCCTTTTATTTTTAGGCCAGTGTTCTAGCTTCCAGTTCTACTGCAGCAGCTGCTACTCTTTCTCTGGCTAATTCCGACGTCTCCCTGCTAAACTACCAGTCAGCTTTGTACCCATCATCTGCAGCACCCGTTCCTGGTGTCGCCCAGCAAGGTGTTTCCTTGCAGCCTGGAACTACCCAGATTTGCACTCAGACAGATCCATTCCAGCAAACATTTATAGTATGTCCACCTGCTTTTCAAAGTAAGTGGGGAAACTCTTGTATTATCTATATCAGACCTACCTGCTTTAGGCAGCTCCTCATTAGGTATCTCTTTGCTTAGTTTTGATCTTTGATAGATTTAAACTCAGTCTCTGATACGAAGATAACTGAAGAAGGCTGACCTTTTTTACACTGGTTACTTGTCTAATTATGATACTCTCTGACACGTAGGAGTTCAATTACTGTTTACTTATTTGAATTGCATAGAAGGCAATGGCACCCCACTCCAGTACTCTTGCCTGGAAAATCCCATGGACAGTAGGCTGCAGTCCATGGGGTCGCTAAGAGTCGGACACGACTGAGCGACTTCACTTTCACTTTTCACTTTCATGCATTGGAGAAGGAAATGGCAACCCACTCCAGTGTTCTTGCCTGGAGAATCCCAGGGACAGTGGAGCCTGGTGGGCTGTTGTCTATGGGGTCACACAGAGTCGGACACGACTGAAGTGACTTAGCATAGCATAGCATATTTGAATTGCCCAATACTAGTTTTCTTGTACATTGAGACCTTGTACCAATGTCCTGTATCTGGCATAAACATGTATTTCTCAATGTGCAGAGTATATACATCTTGAAAAAAGTTGTTTGAAACAGAACTGCTGTATACTGAATCATATTTCCTCTATCATTCCATTATAAAATAAAATTAGTATTCCAAATGAAAAAGTAATTTCATTCAAAAATGTAAAACTCATGTTTAAAAATATAGGCATCTCTTAAGTTATATTCAGAAATAAAGATCATTATTGAACTGAAAAATTCTACAAGCTGAGGTATTTGTGTGAGGAAGGCATTATTAAGATTATCTGCTTCAGCTTATAAATTATGTTGTTCCTACAAACGCCTATCAACAGGAACAGAGTAGCTGAAGAAGGGAGCTCTCACCGATGTGTTACAATAAGATTTTGATTTTCACATTTCCATCCTTGCTCATTTTCTCATTGTTGTTCAGTGTTCATTGATCTCATGAACCATTTAAAAAATAATTTAAAAAGGTAAATTATTTTAAGGATATATTCTGACAACATCTTGACTTTCCCATTAGAAAGTCAGTGTCAGTGTCCTCTGGGAATAAACCTGGATTCAGGCTACTCATAGAAATTCACATAGAAGCAGTTAGCATTTTTATCTTTTTACTTCAGTTACTTATTGACTGTGACTCTCTTGTTTGTTTGGTTTCTGACAGAGTTGGAGCAAGCAGAAGGCAAAGAGGGGCTAGGGGAGACTGAGAGATTACCGGGAGGACAGGAGAGCGATAGCGATGTAAACCAGGGAGAAACCACAGGGAGAGCGGAGGAGCAGATTCAAAATCCGTAAATGCAAATTTAGCCTAATTTACCTAATTATTTTTTGCGTGTGCTTCATAGTAAATTCTGTACTTTGGGTTATCATACATTGAGTGATTCTTCTACTTAGCAAATAGCCATCTCCTTCCCCATCACCTTTTCCAAAGTGAGTTTCATTGTAACAATTTTCAGATGTGGGACTCTGAAGTTTTCTGCTGCTTCTCAGATGATTTAAGAGATGAGGCAGAAGAACTTTTAGTTCTTTTAACAAAGAAAAATGTAAACAGAAGAGGTAGAAGGGAAAAGTGGTTTAACTGGTTTTGGTATAATTAGGTAAGTATAGCTTTAGAAAATTTTTTCGTATATCAGATCAGATCAGTAGCTCAGTCGTGTCCGACTCTTTGCAACCCCATGAATCGCAGCACGCCAGGCCTCCCTGTCCATCACCAACTCCCGGAGTTCACTGAGACTCAACGTCCATTGAGTCGGTGATGCCATCCAGCCATCTCATCCTCTGTCGTCCCCTTCTCCTCTTGCCCCCAATCCCTCCCAGCATCAGAGTCTTTTCTAATGAGTCAACTCTTCGCATGAGGTAGCCAAAGTACTGGAGTTTCCGTATATAGGAAACCTAAATAACCTGAGGAGCTAGATAGAGCAAATTTTAAAATTTCCAGAGGAAAGGGAGTTTTAGAATAAAGTGATGACAGTGTTGAAAACTGATATGTATTACTCAGATAATGTTCTAAGTGCTTTTACATGTATTAATTCATCCTCACAACCAACCTTTGGAAGTGGGTAATGTCATTATCCCCAGTTTGTAGATGAAAAAATTGATCATGATTCCCTCATCTGCCCAGTTTTTTTATGACTGGTTAGTGGTAGAACCACAGTTTGAACCCAGGCAGTGAGGCCCATAGTTTATATATGGTGTTATTCTTTACTGCCTTTCAGTATTTAAACTCAAATAGTGGTAAAGAGTTGTCAGTTGATTTGCCAGCCGTAGCCATATGCTGGTTTCTGCCCAACAGTCTTCTAGGACAGGTTTGCCGTCTTCTGTTTCACCATCGTCTCTTTTATAAGATGCCTATACTTAGAGGAGAGTAGACCCTCATCATTAGATAGTTTTACTCTTCTTTCCATACTTTCATGGTTTTTTGTTTTAATTTAAAGGGCTGTGTTCAAAAACAAAATAAAACTTTAATACTTTTAGTTCAGGGCCCAGGGAGAGCCTTCCCAAAGTGCTGCCTTTGGTTAATTCTTTGTTTCCACTTGGGGCTTCCCTGGAAAAGCTAGTTTTAAACTATCTTGACTGCTGTGGCTTAGCCTAAATTACTGTAGTAATCTAATACTTAGAGTCACATTTGTGGGTCGGTATATAAATACTGCTTTCTGTTTGACCAAAATAGATATACATTTTGCTCAGTGGCAACTATTATTCTTTAATTTGTCCTCTTTTATTTCATCATCCTAGGAGACAAAGATAAGCTTCTATAGTGAACATTTCTTTCTAAATTTTGTCTCCTCAGTTCCTAACAATTTGTAGGCTATTATAATAATATAATAATGTAGCTAAGCCATGGGGATATAGACAAGAATTTTGATGTTACCTAGCTTTCTAATTCGGAGAAGGCAATGGCACCCCACTCCAGTTCTCTTGCCTGGAAAATCCCATGGACGGAGGAGCCTGGTAGGCTACAGTCCATGGGGCCGCTAAGAGTCGGGCACGACTGAGCAACTTCACTTTCACTTCTCACTTTCATGCACTGGAGAAGGAAATGGGAACCCACTCCAGTGTTTTTGCCTGGAGAATCCCAGGGACAGAGGAGCCTGGTGGACTTCTGTCTATGGGATCGCACAGAGTCGGACACGACTGATGTGACTTAGCAGCAGCAGCTTTCTAATTAAATAGCGTTGCCTTAGGAAGAATGACTGGTATTTTTTTAAATCTGGATACCTGGATTTGTTCCCTTTTATTTTTATGTAAGTAGCACTTTTTTAAAAGTTATTATTAGAGTATTCTATAATTCTTATTTTACTAGTCTCTTTTACTTTGTACATTTCTGGATTATGTTTTCCTGTATGACAGTTAGTTACTAAGTTACTTGAACTACGAAATGGAAAATTGCCAGAAGCAACATATTAGAGTGTATGAGTTGTGCTCATTTGATACCTCCATAGTAAGTTTCAGAGAAACTAGTTGGTGATAGCCCAGAAAGTGTCACTGACATTCTAATTAAAATGGCTATATCCTCTCTTTTAACAAAAATGCAAGCTTTAGTGAATTAGAGACATAATAGAAACTTAAATTCTCTACAAAGAAAGCTTTGACAGGATAGGTTTAAAAGAAAGCTTTGAAGGTTCTTTTCTCAAGTCTTAGCAAAAGGTGGAACGATCTTGAGCCTCCTTTTTCCCCAGAATGAGATACTCCTGATTTGTAGAAAACATTTCTTCAGCATGTGTGCCCAGAGGATAATGAGTAAAACAGTAATGAGATACGGTCATTGTTTTAAAGGCAACAAAAAGTTCTTAATTTTCTTAGCTTTCCATTAACTACGAAAGAGTCTTAGAAAGCTGTTAGTGATGAGAGCAGATTTCTAAAATAAGTATTGAAAAGTATTTCTGTAAACCACAATGTCTACTTTTAAAATACTTTTATCCTAGGTATAATTCCTTCAGTTCACATACTGGTTAAGGATAAAATATATGACTAATCTGTGACCTAGGTAATATATTTTTGAGGAGTTGAGTAAAAACATCCCCTTAAAATATTCTAAACAAAAAGATGACTGAGATAATAAATTATTGAGCTTTTTATAATGTTCCTTATCTAACCAAAAGTTATGAAGTCTTTGCTTTTAATAGATTATATTTTTTTAAATGCTCAAGTGTTTTTCTGTCTTTAATGGATTAAAAAGTGAATGTAACTTACTAAGCAGAGTTGTTTATTTTTGCCTCTACTGTTAATGGGAGTGGAATGAGTGTAATGTTTTAAGCTTTGTTGGATAAAAAAAAATTTTAGAATTTCCTGAAAGTAGCCCTCCTCCTGTCAAGCATCTTTCTATTGATCTAACCTGAAGGGAACCAAGTCACCCTTTACTTAACTTCTCAGACTTGGGTGAAACTCCTTTGTTTGAAGTGTCTAGAACGAAAACCTGGGTGGTGATTATTTGAACTGAAAAGCTAAAAACCAAAAAGCCCCCAGACAGGTAGTACCCCCCACACCTAGCAAAGCAATATAACTGTGATGTTGCTTTTTACAGCTGGACTACAAGCAACAACAAAACACTCTGGATTCCCTGTGAGGATGGATAATGCAGTGCCAATTGTCCCCCAGGCACCAGCTGCTCAGCCACTGCAGATACAGTCAGGGGTCCTCACGCAGGTAAGGGCCAGAGCAGCCTGGACACTCAGTAGTGCTGAAGTTCTCCGAAGCACTGTTGAGAATCAGATATTTGGTCCTAGAAAATGAAATCTGCTTTGACCATAAGATCTTTCTTGGTCATATTCAGTGGACTTAAAATGGAACATCTATAATGGAATGATACACTCATTCCTAATGCTACTGCCATTGTCTTCCTTAGACTTGGAGACTTAAATAGCCAGACTTTGAGAAATTGTCCCCTGAGTAAATTTAATTTTGTAGGATGAAGTTAATCTTTTATCTAGATGCTCTTAAAGTACAACATGTAACAACACTTGAATTCTAAAAGTAAAAGGTTTCCCTTTTGCTCTGTGTCCCCTTTACTCTTTGAGAATTTCATCATAGTTGAGAGGTTGGATCATATCAGGATATCTCTTCAAGTAATACATCCCTTCATTCCTTGTGTTTAACTAGGCTGTAGAAAGTTTTAAAACTTTATACCTGCCATGCAAAATGCAACTAAGGTGATCAAGAAACTCATGAAATATTCCTATAAACAACAGATACTGAATTTTAAATTCTGTATGTAAATGTTTGTGGTCCACGCCATATAGCAAATCCTGAAATCCAAAACCCTCATTTTGTGAGCAGGAGGAAGAGAAAGTCTTAATACATGCTGTTAACTGAGTTTTTTAGTAACTCAGTTTCCTGATCCTCTGAATCTGGTCCAAGAAGGATTCCTATATATTTTTTTTGCTTTAGGCCATTGACATTTGACCTAGTTGGCCAATGCTGTGCGAAGTTGGAGGGGAAAGTTGTGTTTGGTACATGAATTTTAAGTGATGTGAAACTACTGCATTTTGTTGGTAATAACTTGGGGGGGGATTGAAAACCCTTCTGAATCCAGATAACCTGCCTCGGTGTTTGTTTCACTCACCTGCCTAATCTACATTTCAGGGAAGCTGTACACCACTAATGGTAGCAACTCTTCACCCTCAAGTAGCCACCATCACACCGCAGTATGCGGTGCCCTTTACTCTGAGCTGCGCAGCCGGCCGGCCGGCGCTGGTTGAACAGACTGCCGCTGTACTGGTAATTCCCCTCACTTGATTGTGTTACTAACGGAGTTTCCTTGGTTTCTTTCTTATTTTTAATTTTTTCCTGTTTGTTTTTGTTCTGTTTTTTTTCTGGTTTTCTCATTTTTCAAAAAAGATTTTTTTAACTTAGTCTTTGCAGAGGGCATGGAAGCATGTGCCATCTTGTGGCTGTGTTCTTGCTACATCTTTAATGTCTCATTGTTTTCCTCCCTGACATTTGCCGAAGCACTCACTGTTTGACTCTGGTGTTCAGTGTGACTCTGAAAGAGTCAGATCCTTTGGTTCTTCTTTGCCAGCCTAATGTGATGAAAGCTCTTGGTGTAGCCTCAGAAGAGCTTCAGCACTGCCATCTGTTCTCTGCCCTATCTTTTAGCTTCTGAACCTTAAGAATGAAGGAGGTGGCCTTTAGTTTGGCTCTGCTACAGGTACCTGGATGGCCAAAATTTGAACTCTTTGGCAAGTTAGCTTCCTTCCTTTACCTACTGTTTCAAGCTTCTAAACGTTTTGTGCATGTAGAAATGTTTAAGATTCTCTTAATTTATTCACCAGTTGGTATTAACTTTCCCTCCATGAACCTATGAAGATAACTCTTTGCCACTCATGATCATTGGCAGCTTATAGCTTCCATTTAAACATGTTCCCTTTAGAGCCTTTTTAGATCATATTTCATTTGTTGGTTGAAATCAAAAGTGAACTCATTTATAGGTAAATAAATGATTTTACGAATAGGTCTTTATACCAAGGTGAAAATATGATTGAAAAACTTTAAGAATAATATCTTTGTTATCAAAAGTCATGGAGAAAAATTATTAAATATAGCATCAAATGTAGTAGTATGGGTCTTAGAAATTAGAAAACAAACAGAACTTTGAGGTATATTTCAACATTTGGAACACTAACAGTGATTTTTGGATGTGTTTTGGTTTTGGGGGGGTGGTTAGAATTATTTATTTGACGTCCAGCATTTGTTATTTAAAAATTAAAATCAGATAAGCATTTGAAAACCTATTTGATACTGTTGAATCCTGATACTTCCCCATCTTTCAAAGTGGCTTTAAATTTCTTTTGTTGTTTCTCAAGGACTCATGTGAGTGAAAACACTTTTAGAATACATATTTTGGTTGCTGGGGTTTGTTTGGTTTCCAGTTTAAAAGTCTGTCACCGCCAAAATAATTCCATCATAAACATAAATGCTGAGTATAAGGGAGTCAGATAAATTTCCAGCTTGGAGTGATCCAAGCCACTGGTTTTAACTTGCACACCTATAGTTTTGAGGTTGGGAATGGTAGTTGACATTTCTCCTTTGCTGCTTCTCTTAAGTTTGCACTAGTCATTTGCTAAGCTTTGCATATTTTTGCTCTTCCTCTGTCAAAACAGTTCGTCGCTTGGAACGCCAGATTTCTGCCTCACGTTGAAATGTTACTTCTTGCTCTGTATTAAACTACATGCTTTGTCTTGTGCAGGTGTTGGCTTATGGAAAGACGCATGGTGTGACTTAACATACTTCTCTTATTTTCTGTTTTGTTTTGTTTTGAATTCTGCTTATGGTAGCAGACATGTTTGCAGTTTCTCTAATTTGAAGGCTTCTTGTTTGGAACGGGTATTTGTAACAAGTGGATCTGTTACTTGCAGAAATATTTTTAAAACAAGTGTGTTGATGGCCTTGCAGTTTGAAATTCAAGAAACAGAACAATATGTACTCAGACATTGTAGGTGATTGTACTGTAGAATTCAGGTTTAAAAAGCAGACTTTAAATCTGTTCCCTTTTTTTAAAGGAAATGCCACAATTTTCATAAGAAGTACAGAAAACATATTTGTTGATATCTATTGCAAGTGGCATGGCTTGTTAAAAACTACAAATAATGTATTTTGTTTCAGTGATTAGTTTTTATGTCAAGTTATGTTCTTACAAATTACACATATTTTAGGAAACTACTAAAAACAAAATATGGTACACTCCATCTATTTCTTAAATATTTTTTTATTGCCTTTAAAAAATTCTATCACATGACTATAAATAATGTTAGTTTTCTCTTGCTGGCATAAGCTTGTTTGCCAAAGGATTTTGGCCTTTGGTCATCCACATCTGGCTCCATTTTCCGAGTACTACACTTTTAAAAAGGAACAATTCTTCTCTTTGTTTTATGGGTCGAATTGACCTGATGTCTTTTATCTGATTGGCACTCACATTTTTAAATTCTTATTTTTAATCTCAAGGGAGTTGTCTTAATTCTTTCTAGGGACATTTTTAGACCCTTTGCAAAAATATTACTTCAGCATTTAACAGGAGCTTACCTCTTTACTCTGCAGTGCAGTAGAAACTCTTAACCACAGGGATCTGCCTTTCTTTAATACCCTGGTGGTCAGGTTATGGAGGTGGCTAAGAGAAAGCAATGCATTCTTTTTCCCTGTGTATGAGACTTGTAACCTTGAGCCCCTCTGACCTTCCTTTTTTAATCTCTGCAAGTTAACAATCTACAAGGAATTTCTTTTAAGATATGAATTTTTCTTTCATCTAAAAAAAAAACAAAAATAAAAAGCCAAGAATGAGTCAAGTCTGGATCTTTTTGTGTGTGTTTCCTTACAGCAGGCTTGGCCTGGAGGAACCCAACAAATTCTCCTGCCTTCCACTTGGCAACAGTTGCCTGGGGTAGCTCTACACAACTCTGTCCAGCCCACTGCAGTGATCCCAGAGGCCATGGGCAGCGGCCAGCAGCTCACAGACTGGAGGCAAGTGCCCTGTGTTCCTCTCTGGGAGATTTACAAGGGCAGATCCCTTAGGGAAGGGGCTCTTGAAGATTTGGTGAGACAGGAAGAAAATAAGGGAAAGATTTATCTCTGTGAAATCCTTGAAGAAAAGAATCCATATCAGGCTAGGAGATGGAGTTACAAGAAAACTTCGAATACAGGGAAACAATAGGTTCTAAGTTCAGGAATTGATTTCTTCAGATTTAAAGGAAGTCTTCTACAATTAGAAACCATACAGTGAAAGCCCCCAAAGCTTTATAATCCAGATGCCCAGCCTTAAATAAAAAATATTTATTTGGTTGTTTTCATTGCTTTTTGTACCTATGTGGTCCTAATTTCTGAGCGTTTTCGGCATTCACGCTTCTCTTTCTGTTGATACAGGAATGCCCACTCTCATGGCAACCAGTACAGCACTATCATGCAGCAGCCATCCTTGCTGACGAACCACGTGACATTGGCCACTGCTCAGCCCCTTAATGTTGGCGTTGCCCATGTTGTCAGACAACAACAATCCAGTTCCCTTCCTTCAAAGAAGAATAAACAGTCTGCTCCAGTCTCTTCTAAGTAAGTCTCTGTTAGGGCTGATAGTTAAACTGCCAGTTTGAGAGAGATGTTGCCTGGCATTTAGAGTGTGGAGTATAGACACTTTTGGTATGAAGCAGCAAGAAGCTGCCAAATTGAAAAGAGCTAACCTTTGGGCATGCACACAGACAGAGGTGTCCTGGTTACACTAATCATTTCTTTCTGCTGCTACTTTGAATCCAGCCTGATTTTGGCTGATGTTTTATTTTTTTGCCCACTTTACACCGTGAAATTTAACCACAGGGTAAAAAGGCATACAAAAATAAAATCTGTATTCTAATTTTGGTGTTCTTGCCCCTGGAAACTCTGGCTAGAGCAGTTAGTTTATAACTTTTATAGTTAAATATATTGGCTTAATGATTTGGTAAAAAGAAATCAAAGAGTTCTGGGGGTAAGTTATCTATTATAGTTTGGGGGACCAAGCCTGAATGAGCTTTCTTATGACTTTTTGTTGCAGGTCCTCTCTGGATGTTCTGCCGTCTCAAGTCTACTCTCTGGTTGGGAGCAGCCCCCTCCGTACCACATCTTCTTATAATTCCCTAGTTCCTGTTCAGGATCAGCATCAGCCAATCATCATTCCAGATACTCCCAGCCCTGCTGTGAGTGTCATCACCATCCGCAGCGACACTGATGAGGAAGAGGACAACAAATACAAACCCAATAGGTAAGACAGGTGAAAGTTTCCCTGGCTCTGTGGCTCCTACTCTTGGTCTTAGTCTATTGGCTTCAGAATAGTGGCTGTGAAAGGAATGACTGAAAAGGGCTATTTTGGAAGCATGGCCTTTTGTGAGTGGGCCAGAACACTGAAGTTTCCATCACTGAACATTGTCAGGTTTTCTTTAATATTACTTACGTTCATCAGTTAAGTCATTCGTTCAGATACATTTGATGGTTACTCAGGCTACTCTGGCTTAGAATGCACATTATATACTATAGACATGATCCCCTGCTTTTAAGGAACTTCAGAGTCTGAAAACAGATACTGTAACAGAAGCATATAAACAACAGTTGATTGGAACAAGTTGGAAGATATGAGATTATTTGAAATTCATGTAGTTTTTTATGTAAACAGACCTCGTTGGAAGAGGTAGAGTTTAAGTAGGGCTGCCTTCTTTCCCCCTACTGCTACATGATCATTCAGCTTAAGAATTTAAGTACCAGATTGTTTCCTTTTATCCCTACACCTTAATCCAAGTTTAATTGAGCAGTGAACTAAGAGAGAGTGGATACATTCAAGGACTGTGATACACACCTCTCTTGGTCTGAGCATAGTCAGTTGCCTTGATTGTTCTGTGTTCTTTTTCATTGGGTTTTTGGTGTTTGGCATATAGAAGAGGTGATAACTAAGTTTTGAGAGTGGTCATTGAACTGATTTGGGGAAGAAAAAAGTAAATTTTCCACTGAGGAACATAATAATGACAAAAATTATATAACCAGCAGGATTGCTTTGACTGGAACAAAGCCTATTTAAAATTAAGGAAAAAGTAAAAGTAGTAAGGTAGGGATCAGTTTGTGAAGAAACTTTTTTAAAAAACACCTATAATGAAAAGTTTAGTTAGATACAGTAAGGAACTGCTTATAGTCTAGCTGTTGCTGCTGCTGCTAAGTCACTTCAGTCGTGTCTGACTCTGTGACCCCATAGACAGCAGCCCACCAGGCTCCCCCGTCCCTGGAATTCTCCAGGCAAGAACACTGGAGTGGGTTGCCATTCCTTCTCCAGTGCATGAAAGTGCAGTCACTCAGTTGTGTCCGACTCTTAGCGACCCCATGGACTGGAGCCTACCATGCGTCTCCGTCCATGGATTTTCCAGGCAAGGGTATCGGAGTGGGGTGCCACTGCCTTCTCTGTATAGTCTAGCAGGGTGATATGAAAAAAGGTGGTGTTTGAAGAATACTGTTGAAATTACTGTGAATAGGAATGGCTACGAGGCAACATAGAATAGTTGTTAAAAGTGTGTACTTTGGAGTCATTCTGTCCTGAGTCTGAATCCTGTCTTCACCACGTACCACTTGCATGACTGCAGTCAAGTTTCTTAATCTCCCTCTGCCTCAGTTTCCTTCTCTGCAAAACGCGGATCGAGTACCTGCTTCATGGAAGTGTTGTGAGGATTCAATGAAATACATGTAGAGTGTAAGAATAGTGCTTGACGCATAAAAAGTATTCAGAAATTTGTTGCCACTACTGTTAATTATTACTATCACAATGATTATCATCATTGCTGTTACAAGAGGACTGGAGACTAGCAAAGAAACATTGCTGTAAGAAGGTTGAATTTTCATGTATTTTTCTTCTCCTCAGCTCTGGCCTGAAGGCAAGGTCTAATGTCATCAGTTACGTCACTGTCAATGATTCTCCAGACTCTGACTCTTCCTTGAGCAGTCCGTACTCCACTGAGACCCTGAGTGCTCTCCGGGGCAATAGTGGGCCCCTTCCGGAGGGGCCTGGCAGAGTCGTGGGAGATGGCCCTGGCACCCGCACCATCATTGTACCTCCACTGAAAACTCAGCTTGGTGACTGCACTGTAGCAACCCAGGCCTCAGGTGAGTATTGTCATAGCTGGAACTGAATTCTCCTTTAATGTGTGTTCCTTAGTACACACATCCCTGTTCGGTCCCTGGGTCAGGAAGATCCCCTGGAGAGGCAAATGGCAACCCACTCCAGTATTCTGCCTGGGAAATCCCAGGGACAGAAGTCCATAGGGTTGCAAAAAGACGGACACGACTGAGCAACTAAACAACAGCAGCAGCTTGTGCCAGTGGTACAGACTAGCGGTACAGAGTTTCCTAAAATTTACCTAATTCAGGAATCAGTTCCTTGTAATGGGAGATTATTTTTTGCCATCAGTTTTTATCTCCTTGTGTTCATTTTGCTTGGATTAATATAAAAATGAGCTTGGAGTCTCAGAAATGTACTCACCGTTGATGGAAGAAGGTAGATAAGACATATGTTATGGGAGGCATGGAGAATTCGCAGGCAGGTTTTTTTTTTTTGCCACAGGTGATTCAAATTTGACAGTCCACAAATAGGGTAATATTGAATACTGATAATATTAAAAATGATTACAAAAGCTGTTTTGGAAAGCAGTAGGTATTTTAGATCTTTTCTTACCCAATGGCATAGCAGTGATGCCTTTATGGGTTGTATTATCAACCGAATTACCTCTATCTTTTTTTGTTCTGTGAGATGCTGGGGTTAGGCTTCCTGGTTTAGTTATTGGGTAATGAAATGCAAACTGTAATAATAAACCCCAGTTTTCCTGGCTTAACATGATAGAAATTTTCTCCTTACTCACATGAGTTCCCAGTGCTCCTGGTTGGTAGGCCTGCAGTAAGTTAGGGATCAGAGCCTTGGAATCCTCAGTATCCAGTCAGAAGGAAGTATGGAGCAGGCACACACAGTTGTAACTTCTTTAGCCCCAGAAATAGTGAAAACTCATCACATGGCCCCACCTAGAAGCGAGGGGGCCCAGAAAATATAGTCCTTGTCGATGCAGCTCTTTTTCAGTGGCAACTTTATAATCTCTTTATAGAGAGGCCTGTGAATTTTTGGCATCAATATAGCCATCCCTTCCATACTTCTATAACTTAGTATTTTACTGTGAATTATAATACTACCAGAGACATAAGCAGGGTTCTAGTTTGAGGGTGACATGTGGTTCTTCTCCTCAGAAGTAGCTGTCCACTG
Organism: Bison bison bison; assembly: GCF_000754665.1. NCBI lineage: Eukaryota > Metazoa > Chordata > Mammalia > Artiodactyla > Bovidae > Bison > Bison bison. The sequence continues at coordinate 6,698,259 of NW_011495072.1, read as the reverse complement.
CAGACAAGGCAAACCTTTCTGATGCCAAGCTGTGTTAAGTTGCTTCAGTCATGTCTGACTCTGCAACCCTATGGGCTATAGCCCACAAGGCTCCTCTGTCCTTGGAATTCTCCAGGCAAGAAGACTGGAGTGGGTTGCCATTCCCTCTTCCAAGGGATCTTTCTGATCCAGGGATCGAACCCAGGACTGCTGCATTGGCAGGCGTATTCTTTACCACTAAGCCACTGGAAAATCCCTGAGCAGCATTACTAGGAGCTCTGTCCTGTACTGGGTCCAAAGTAAATAGGATGCTCCGCCAGTCACTGAATATATGCTCCAGTTTTCCTCATGAGGCCACAGAAGGAAGCAACATTTTGAAAACTGATCATGCTTATATTCAGCTGTAGTTTCTTCGAATTTCAAGAGACAGTGAATGCCCAACAAGATACAATCTTGTCTTCCTTTAAACCCCTTTGACACCTTAATGTTCCGAAGTATTACCAGTATCTTACTCAGTTTCACATTGTCATTTCTGTTCTTGTTTAATTCCTTCATACATAAAACCCTAGGCTTCTTGGGAGCAGGGTCTGTTCTTACTTGCGTTTATATTTCTAATAGTACCTTAACACTTTACTGGAGATCAGATACCATTTACTGAAGTGACCCTTCTGAAGACCCTCTTGGAGCTCTGTAGGAGGACAAAAAGAGATAATATAGTTTTTGTTCCTCTGGTGTAAATATAATTGAGGAGATAAGATACACATGCAACCTTAACTCTTGCAAACTTCATATAGACATGGACTGATTAATGTGGTGCCATGTGAGGTTTAGCTCAGTGATACTGAGCCCATGTCCGCTCATAACTAAGGCCTAGCTGACCCTTTTTTTAGGTCTCCTGAGCACTAAGACCAAGCCAGTGGCTTCAGTGAGTGGGCAGTCATCTGGATGCTGTATCACCCCCACAGGGTACCGAGCTCAACGCGGGGGGACCAGTGCAGCGCAGCCACTCAACCTTAGCCAGGTAAGCTAGGGGCTTACCCTTAGCAGCTAGGGGCTGCTGCTTTCTGTTTGGGATCCCCCCTATTGTTGCTTTCTGGAGAAACCTGCTTCTGGCTGGATTGCTGAATAAAGCCAAATGAAGCACCTTTTGTGTTAAACAGCTTGGTGTTCCATGGCCCGCATCGTATCTGCATGTGCTGTGTCTCTTTATTCCCTCCATGAGTGTGTTCAGAGTATACGATCCAGGTTTTCCATCAGACCTTCCGAGTCTGTCCTGGGTAATTAGAGAAATGTCTGGAATTTAGAAAGCACCAAGGATGCTTTAGTCCATGCCTAGTTCTGCACTACCACCAGCGTTGAGACCAGATTCTCTTCTTTTATCTCCTGGGTCATAAATAACTTGAGCCTCATACTGTTTACTTGAAGCAAGGGACAGTGAAAAGCTGTCTGTACACTTAATCTACTGGTTCTAGTCTTACATGTTGCTTGAGTCTGGGATTTCGGGCTCTTCTCCCTGCATCTGATCTTCTGATGGGTGGGGAGGGTCCCTACTCTATTTGTGTTCACTTTTTCCTCAGCTAAAATTATGGTGCTTGTATGGAAGCTATTAGCAGTGAGAAAGTGTAACTGTGGGGGTGTAACTGTGGGTTTGTGTACACGTGTGTGTGTGTGAGAGAGAGAGAGCACATACAAGTGCAGATGTGCGTTCGAGTTAGTGCATGTGTTTTAGGCACCACAATTCAAGAGGGATGTGAAGAACTTAGAGGAGAACAAAAGAAACAATGGCAAGGAAGAGAGGGTAGGGAAGATTCAAAGTCACTGACGCCAGAATAGGGTGAGTTGAGTCGACAGTTGCTCACTCGTAGGAGTGGGTAACCCCTGTGAACTCTTGATTTCCCCCTTTTCTCTGTCATACTGGAGAACAAACTGCTGCTGTTTGGGCTGGGTTAGGATCTGTTCTGCCAGGAGGCAGAGGGATGGATGGCCGCCTTCTGACAGCATTGCCAGTCTGGGAGATCTGTGCCCTGGCAGCCCAGAAGCAGTTTACTTTAGAACCTCAACTCTCAAAATTGGCCATTAGTGACCTCAAGATTCCTCACTCCCTTCTTCCTCCTTCCAGAACCAGCAGTCATCATCAGCTCCAACCTCGCAGGAGAGAAGCAGCAACCCTGCCCCCCGCAGGCAGCAGGCATTTGTGGCCCCGCTCTCCCAAGCCCCCTACGCCTTTCAGCATGGCAGCCCACTACACTCGACGGGGCACCCCCACCTGGCCCCAGCCCCTGCTCACCTGCCGAGCCAGCCTCATCTGTATACGTATGCTGCCCCCACCTCTGCGGCTGCATTGGGCTCCACCACCTCCATTGCTCATCTCTTCTCCCCCCAGGGCTCCTCAAGGCACGCTGCAGCCTATGCCACCCATCCGAGCACTCTGGTGCACCAGGTCCCTGTCAGTGTTGGGCCCAGTCTCCTCACTTCTGCCAGCGTGGCCCCTGCTCAGTACCAACACCAGTTTGCCACCCAGTCTTACATTGGGTCTTCCCGAGGCTCGACCATTTACACTGGATATCCACTGAGTCCTACCAAGATCAGCCAGTATTCTTACTTGTAGTTGGTGAGCATAAGGGAGGGGAGGGGGCAGAGTTCTTAATGGGCTGTCATGAGCCCCTCCCTTACCCTCTCCTGAAACTCCTTAGCCAGCAATTTGCTCCACAGGGGCCCACTGAAGCAGAAGGCTTTTCTCTGGGGAACCTGTCTCAGTATTGACTGCATTGTTGTAGTCTCCCAAAGTCTGCCCTGTTTTTTAATTCTTTATTTTTGTGACAGCATTTTTGGTATTTGGAAGAGTTCAGATGCCCATCGTCTGCAGTTACCAAGGAAGAGAGATCATTCTGAAGTTACCTTTGAAAAATATTTTCCCTCTCTGACTTGATTTCTATAAATGCTTTTAAAAACAAGTGAAGTATCTTTTTATTTAACTTTATTTTATTGTAATTCCTGGTCAGAGGAAAAACGGTAATAGGAGGACTTGAAATCTGGTAACAAGTAAGGAAAGGAAAACCATTACTTTCTGCTTGTTTAAAAACCAAGACTTAATTGCTTCTCTTAAGAGCAGCTTGCACAAGTCTGTATTTTACTGTCTCGCATTTCTCAGAATTTTACCTTTGCTAATGGGACATTTAAGCTTACGGTGTTTTAGTTTTGTTTCATGTCATGTTATATTTAGTGGGAAATTTTTATTTTTGCAAAACTGGTTACATACTACTCTGTGTTACTATTGGGATTCTCTCAGTTGCTCCTGTGTTTATTATAAAGTAGTGTTAAAAAGGCAGCTCACCATTTGCTGGTAACTTAGTGTGAGAGAATCCATACCTACCATGAAAGCACCGGGTGTTCTTTTTAAATGAAGCCCTGTGCATTCTTTTTAAATTATTTAAAAAAAAGTCTTTCTCTGATTCAGCTTCAATTTTATTCTTGGAAAAGCCATTAAGGTGGTTATTATTGTATGGTGGTGGTGGTTTTATTATATGCAAGCTCTCTTTGTATTATGTGATACTGGCATTGATGAGCTTTGCCTGAAGATTAGTATGAATTTTCAATAATACACCTCTTTCTCTCTTTGCCTCATCTCTCCCTTTGTTCTATGTGATTTATTTGGGGAGAAAGCTAAAGGATCTGAAATCAGATGATAACGTTGTGTATAGCTTTTATACTTAAAAGTAGCTTTCTTTGTATGCCAGCAGCAAATTGAATGCTCTCTTACTAAGACTTATATAATAAGTGCATGTAGGAATTGCAAAAAATATTTTAAAAATTTATTACTGAATTTAAAAATATTTTAGAAGTTTTGTAATGGTGGTGTTTTAATATTTTGCATAATTAAATATGTACATACTGATTAGAAGACTATAACAAGCAATTTTTCCTGCTAACCCAAAATGTTATTTGTAATCAAATGTGTAGTGATTACACTTGAATTGTGTATTTAGTGTGTATCTGATCCTCCAGTGTTACCCCGGAGATAAAATTGATGTCTCCATTGTATTTAAACCAAATGAACTGATACTTGTTGGAATGTATGTGAACTAATTGCGATTATAATAGAGCATATTACTGTAGTGCTGAGTGAGCAGGGGCATTGCCTGCAAGGAGAGGAGACCCTTGGAATTGTTTTGCACAGGTGTGTCTGGTGAGGAGTTGTTCAGTGTGTGTCTCTTCCTTCCCTTTCTCCTCCTTCCCTTATTGTAGTGCCTTATATGATAATGTAGTGGTTCATAGAGTTTACAGTGAGCTTGCCTTAGGACGGACCAGCAAGCCCCCGTGGACCCAAAGCTGTTCACCGGGATTTATCAGAACAGGATTAGTAGCTGTGTTGTGTATATGCATTATTCTCAGTTTCCCTGCCGACATTGGACAACAAAAACAGTAGCTTCTCTCTTTTACCACCACCTCTACCCCTTTCTGTTTTGGATTCTCAGCTGTGTTCTCACAGAAGCATTTTCCCTATGTGGCTCTCTCACTGTGCATTGCTACCTTGCTTCTGTGAGAATTTAGGAAGCAGGTGAGAGGAGTCAAGTCAATATTAAATATGCATCCCCCCTCCATTTTTTTAAGTATGTGCAATCACTTTTAGATGATTGATTTTTTCCTTTTCCCATGTGGCAGTCCTTCCTGCGAATAGTCAACATTCCTAGTAAAATATTTGCTTGTTGAAAAAAACATGTAACAGATGTGTTTATACCAAAGAGCCTGTTGTATTGCTTACCATGTCCCCAATACTATGAGGAGGAGTTTTGTGATGCCGCTGGTGACAGGGAACTCACAGAAAGGCTTCTTAACCGGTGAAGAATATTAAGAAGGAACCAAAGCCTGTTGAGTCATTGGACTTCTGAGGTTTCTTTTTAACAACTTCTGTATTCTTGGGGCCCTTCAAACTGTGAAATTGTCCTTGTACTCTCAGCTCCTGCACGGATCTGGGTCAAGAAGAGGGTACTGGGGATGGCAAAGTTCCTGCCCGTAAAGATTTGAGGGAAGAAGGTTAACCCTAAGACGTGGATGTGTTCCATCTGAACTGAAGGTTATAGATTTGAGGGATATGTCTAGGACTGGTTCTTTGTAGAGATGGTGTCAAGGAGGTGCAGGATGGAGATGGGAGACTTCATGGGACCTGGTCAGCAAGCTCTGTACCAGGTTGAACACCGAGGAGCTGTCAAGGTATTTGGAATTTCTTCATTGGAAGGAGGAAGGGCTTTCAGGATGGGGCAGATAGTCAGAACAGCCTACCAGGAACATGATGTTTTTCTACTTTCTTTTCATCATTATATTGAGTTCTGTTCTCAGCACTGTATTGGTCAAGATACCCAAGCAGTTTGTACAGTTTCTGTCACTAGTATTATACAGTTTTTTGTGTCAGCGTGGGTGATCTTTGTGTAAAACTCTTTTTGCCAAACATTCTCATTTTCTTTCTCAAAGGCAGATCTATGGAAACTTTTTTTGTTCCTTATCTTTCCTCTACAAGGGATAAGATTTGTTGTTTTTGTAAGAAATGAGATGCAGGGGGGCGGGGGGACACAAAACACGCC
>NW_011495072.1:6664110-6692601 GCF_000754665.1 Bison bison bison | reverse complement strand
CCCGTGCCCCCCCGCCCCGACCCCCCCGCCTTCAGTCTGGTAAATGGATACCACTTAAGATAGGAGTCTTCATGGGGAGAAGACAATAATACCCAGAGCTTATATTGTTACCATAGTCACCTTACTAGCAGTGTGTGGCTTTAAGAATTTTAGAGATCTTCAGTTTTAATTTTGCAAATTGGCGTTTCAGATTTACCAAGATGGAGATTCATCTGTGTCTGCTGAATGCGTATGTGCTCAATGTGGCTTAGATTCTGTCTCTGGGGCTTAACATTGCTAGCCCTGACAGGGTGAGGGAAGCCCCGTGAATAAAGTGAGCAGCTGGCCCAGGTCACAGAGGCCTGACCTCAGACCGGCTTAAGGCTTTAAGTCCTCTCAGAGCTTGTATTTCCAGCTTCCCCACTTCAGGGGTGAGGGAGAAAGTGGGAAGGTGCAGCCACTCTGGGCTCATCAGGACACTTGATCGCTCCAGAGTTGGTCAGTGCTCAGCTAAAACCTCAGCCCCAGGAAGGAGAACGCCATTTAAACCGTTCTGGCCATCCATCGCCCTCCACTGGAGGGGCTAGCTCGACTGCCCTTAGCCAGGCAAGTGCAGTAATGTGTGTTCTATTCAGCATTATTACGCAGAAACCCACTGGTTAGGATGGTTTGTTTTAGGATAGGAAATGAAATTGCCTCTCAGTGACAGGAATGACCCAAGCCTGCTTCCTATTTCGATTTTGTTTTAAACTGATGGATGGTGCAGCATGTCTACATGGTTGTTTGTTGCTAAACTTTATATAATGTGTGGTTTTGATTCAGCTTGAAAAATAATCTCACTACATGTAGCAGTACATTTTATGTACATTATATGTAACGTTAGTATTTCTGCTTTGAATCCTTGATATTGCAATGGAATTCCAACTTTATTAAATGTATTTGATATGCTAGTTATTGTGTGTGATTTAAACTTTTTTTGCTTTCTCCCTTTTCTGGTTGTGCGCTTTCTTTTACAACAAGCCTTTAGAAACAGTTTCTGAGAATTACTGAGCTATGTTTGTAACGCAGATGTACTTAGGGAGTATGTAAAATAATCATTTTAACAAAAAAATAGATATTTAAAATTTAATACTAACTACGGGAAAAGGGTCCATTGTGTAAAACATAGTTTATCTTTGGATTCAATGTTTGTCTTTGGTTTTACAAAGTAGCTTGTATTTTCAGTATTTTCTACATAATATGGTAAAATGTAGAGCAATTGCAATGCATCAATAAAATGGGTAAATTTTCTGATTCATGTGACTGGTTTTGACTTGTGTTACAAGGGTGCAAAGAGGATCGACAATGGCCTCTTTGGAGTGGCTGAATACGTTGCATCTGAAGACTGGTAGAATGTTAGAGACAAGTTCCTTCTTCATACAAATCTTCATACAAATCCACAGGAGAAATGGCTAGGGCCTGATAGGGGACACTTCCCCAGAATGGAGTGTCCAGAGCCCTAACTTAAGAGCATCTGGATCTAGCCCTTTGGAAAAAGCAGAAACTTCTGACACTCATTAATGAAACTGCTTCCTAGCATGTGCCACCAAACATTTAAAGTACCAAAATGAAAATAAGAATAACCACAAGATGATGCTATTTTCCCCTCCTTTCAAGCTGTACGGTTAGAAGACTAGTTTTTGTTTGTCTGTTTTTTAGAGGAGAATTTCTGATCAGATTTCTCATGATTAAAATCCTGATTTGTCTAGAGTCATCACCATGGGTCTCTGAATACATGCTATGTTCATTTGACTTCTTTTGACGTATGTGTTTCAAGACAAGTCTATCTTACAGTGGCCATTAATTCATTTGGGGCTCCTGCAGTCATAGTTGGAAAACAGAAATGAAAAAACAGAAATGTCCTTTGGAGCCGTAACCAAGAGAAATTATCAATAGTCTGTTCTCTCCCATTACTAGGGAAGTCAGAATACATTTAATTTAGACCACAAACATACATTTTTCAGATTTTTTCCCCCTAAATGAGTGTAAAATTAGTGTGCACTGAACACTCCCTAGTTTTGGTAAGATAATATTCTAGGAGCTTTCAGGCAAAGGAAGACTATATAGAATGACTGCTGTCAGGCTCTCTTCCAGATAATCAAGAATTAATTTACTAATTTCTCAGTGACCCGTTTTGGGTTTTTTTGTTTCTTTAGTTCTGATCTCGGTTACATTGTCTTTCTTAGGCTAAATCAAAGAGAGGCTCCTTAAGTAATTGGATAGTCCGTGGGGAAAGGTGCATTTTAATCATGAAAACCCTTGTAAATTCGGTCTACTTGGCTTGCCTTGTGGAAAATTTTCCACTGGAGGTGAAGTCTAAGCCTCGGTTTTGCTGTTAATTCTGAGATGATACCGGGTGCTTAGCACAAGGTGGCGCCAGTGAGCTGTAGAGGAAGGTACTACAGACGTGAGCACTATGGCCTTTTTTCCCACCTCTTCCCCTCAGACCTCATCTCCCCTGCTTCCAGCTTCCACCAAAGGCAGAAAACAATCCATGGTATTATTGCTGGGAAAGGAAAGGATAAATGAAGAATGTTTCTGAAGTCAGCGTCGGAAGCATTCTAAAGCAGAAATAACAGTTTGCTGAGTTTTCTCTGGGGTTTCTGCCTCCCCCTGCTAGCTCCTTTTCCTGGATGACTGCCCAGAAGGCCTTTGCCCTAGGGTTTCCAGTCCCCTTCTCCTCTCGTGGGGAGCCTGCAGCCTAGGCAGGAAGTGGTTAAAGCTTCTGGCTGCTCTGCAATGGGGCCATCTGTGTTTGATCAGTCCAGGCGGAAAGGAGGGGGCTGGGGCCTTAAAGAGACTGAAAGCATTCCAGAGTAGTGAGAGAGACCAGAGATGGAGAAGGAGAGAAGGCACCGCCCCCAGCCCGCCTCCAAAGCTAACCCGCCGGCTGGAGTGGAAGAGGCCGACCGCACACACTCTGGCCCTTCTATTCCACTGCCATGGGGCCCCGCACTCCGCTCCTCATCCTGCTCCTTTTGTCATGGTTGGGACCCCTTCAAGGACAGCAGCACCACCTTGTGGAATACATGGAACGCCGATTAGCTGCCTTAGAGGTAAGTGACTCTTCTGGCCCAGCCGGGAAGGATTCCATATCTTCTAAGTTGATTCACCCAGTTTGTCAGGGACCTGGGGATGGATGACAAATTAGGCTCTGTAAGTACCTATAGAAACCTCCATCTTTTAATAAGGATTCTCAGAATTGCAAGTCTTCCTCTTTCCCCACATCCATAGAGTGCAGTGCATGTGTGCTCAGACTTGTCCGACTCTTGAAACCCCATGAACTGTAGCCCACCAGGCTCCTCTGTCCATGGGATTCTTAAGGTAAGAATACTGGAATGTGTTGCCATTTCCTCCTCTAGGGGATCTTCCGGACCCAGGGATTGAACCCAAGTCTTCTGCATCTCCTGCATTGCAGCTGAATTCTTTACCACTGAGCCACCAGGGAAGCCGACATTCATAGTGCAGTTCTAAAGCAAATAGACCTCTGTGTTTCACCCCTGGGATTAAATGGGATAAGGGAACAGAGTGGAAATGAGAGCTAGAATTGCAAGGATTTATCCATCTCAAGAGGAGCTGATGGTTCTATTAAAAGTTGGAAGTTCTCAGAGAATCTGCAACTTGCTATTTAATGGCTTGGAGCCTGTAGCATCCTAATTCCTAAGAGGGGGATAGCATAATGGAGCAGAGATCCCTTCTCACCCTCATGCACTTAGACTGCCCTAGAGGCTCAGATGATTCGGTGGCACTGCTCACAGAGAGCAGGCCAGAGGATGCAAAGTCAGGATAGGGGCCTGCGTGGGTCTTAGCCCAGCTCTTTGCACATTTAGCGTCTTGAACATTTTGTTTCCTTTCTGTGGGGATTGCGGGGAATGCTGATGACTGCCTGAGTTTGTGCCTTTTCCATTCCCGACTCCCTGCTCGGGCCTCTTCCTGCCTGGGAGTTGTGACCCTGCAGCCCTCCTTCCTGCTGCCCCATCCCTTCAGGAACGGCTGGCCCAGTGCCAGGACCAGAGTAGTCGGCATGCTGCTGAGCTGCGGGACTTCAAGAACAAGATGCTGCCGCTGTTGGAGGTGGCCGAGAAGGAACGGGAGGCGCTCAGAACTGAAGCTGACACCATCTCCGGGAGAGTAGACCGTCTGGAGCGGGAGGTGGACTATCTAGAGACCCAGAATCCAGCCCTGCCATGTGTAGAGGTTGATGAGAAGGTGACCGGAGGCCCTGGGACCAAAGGCAAGGGCAGAAGAAATGAGAAGTACGATATGATAACAGGTAAGCTAATCTGAAACAGACCCCTGTGTTCTTCCTTGAGTTTTTCCCTTTTTTCTCCTTATCCCAGTCTATTTGGCTGTATCTTCTGGAGTCTCTTTTAGGGAAATCTCTGTAATATCAGGTTCATTAAGGAGAGTTTCTGGGGACCCAGGCCTCTGGTGCCCTTTCTCCCAGTCTTCCATAGAGTAGAGGTATTCACTGGGCAAATGCCCGCTCTTGTCCAAACTGCCCACCCAGGGAGGTTCCTACAGTGAGCATCTAACTCTTGCCTGTATTTCCTTGTCCTGTGTTTTTCTCCTTTCCCACAAGACTGTGGCTACACAATCTCTCAGGTGAGATCAATGAAGATCCTGAAGCGGTTTGGTGGCCCAGCCGGTCTATGGACAAAGGATCCACTGGGCCCAGCAGAGAAGATCTACGTGTTAGATGGGACCCAGAACGACACAGCCTTTGTCTTCCCAAGGCTGCGTGACTTCACCCTTGCCATGGCCGCCCGGAAGGCTTCCCGGGTCCGGGTGCCCTTCCCCTGGGTAGGCACGGGCCAGCTGGTGTATGGTGGCTTTCTGTATTATGCCCGGAGGCCCCCTGGAGGGCCTGGAGGGGGCGGTGAGTTGCAGAACACTTTGCAGCTCATTAAGTTCCACCTGGCAAACCGGACAGTGGTGGACAGTTCAGTGTTCCCAGCGGAGGGCTTGATCCCCCCATATGGGCTGACGGCAGACACATACATAGACCTGGCGGCTGACGAGGAGGGCCTTTGGGCTGTCTATGCCACCCGGGAGGATGACAGGCACTTGTGTCTGGCCAAGTTAGACCCACAGACACTGGACACAGAGCAGCAGTGGGATACCCCGTGTCCCCGCGAGAATGCCGAGGCCGCCTTTGTCATCTGTGGGACCCTCTACGTCGTCTATAATACCCGCCCCGCCAGCCGTGCCCGCATCCAGTGCTCCTTTGACGCCAGCGGCACCCTGACCCCTGAAAGGGCAGCACTCCCTTATTTCCCCCGCCGATATGGTGCCCATGCCAGCCTGCGCTATAACCCCCGTGAGCGCCAGCTCTACGCCTGGGATGATGGCTACCAGATTGTCTATAAGCTGGAGATGAGGAAGAAAGAGGAAGAAGTTTGAGGGAGCTGGTCTTATTTTTTTGAATTTCTTTCACCTCCATACATTTATATCCTGACTACGTTTCCTGCTCTTCATTCTCCAGATGTGGGCAAGTTGTGATTCAAATCTCGTGTTTTTAATCCATGGAAGCTAAATTCTCCCGGCCCCATGCATTTCACATGGGACTCCAGATCTTAAGGAATCCTTTCTGAGCTAAAAGAAAGCAAGCCCCAAATGTTCACTCCTCTGCTGCCCCATGTAAACAAATTACAAGCCAGTGAAAGACGACCCAGTTCCAGAGCTCTGACCCTTAAATATATGGGGGCAACCACAATGATCAGGCAACAGAATATTTCTGGCCTCAGTGGGAGTCAGGGGAGAGAGGGTGAGGAGGAGACTTTTAGCTCTGCCCTCTCTCCCTTTCCCTTCAGTGCCCTAGAGAATGGGACTCATTCTGTACTGCAGACTTTTGCATTAAAAGGAAAATCCACTGCTCCTCGGCTGTGTGTGTTTGGGGTAGCCCTTGGATCAGATTTCTCCCCATGATCGTCCATTTTCTCCTCTGCCACATAGCCACTCCTTAAGCCACATTAGGGCCTTGGATAGGCTCCCAGGCCAAGGCAGAGGGGCTACTCTAGTTACAGACTTCATCGGGAGGCGCCTGGGGAGGCAGGGTATCCGACACTTAGGGAGGTTGGGTGAAAGGCTTCCCTCCACACCCACCGTTGTCCACACCAGCCTTCCCAGAACCCCAGATGGCACTGCGCCTGTAGCCACGGGACTGGGGCCCAGGGGCAGAGCTTCCAATTCCAATTCTCTGAGGTTTTGAAGCAGAAAATGGATTTTAGTCACACTGCAGTCGAACGTGGGAACTAGAGCCCTGAATATACATGTGTGTTCAGTAAGAACTGTCTCACTTCTGACGTGGGCTCTGTGCCGCCCCCTACGCTGAAGCCCGCTCCCATCTCTAGCATGGGGCTCACCCCCAGGGCCATGTTGCTCAATTGCGCTCTTGGTCTGCAGCGCTCTGATTTTCCAGCTGCCACGGCGTCTGCGGTTTGGGTGAGGAGGAGGGGCAGTGACCACGTCCTTACCAGTTTCCCAACACATCTTCTCTCCACCCACCTCGCCCCCACCTACCTACCTCAGTCCCGGACCTCGGGGAAGTCTGTCCAGAAGTCCTGGAAACTTAACCCTTTGCTGCCTAGCACCCTGGCCTCTGGTCGAGACGTACAGAAGGCCAGTGCGGGAAGGCAGAAGGGACAGATGGAAACCTAGGTTTTGGAGTCCATTCTCTAGGCATCTGCTGAGCTCTGTACCAGGCCCCATTCTAGCCTCATCCTCATGTCCAACATTCAGGAGCACGGTCCTCTGATGGACAAGATCCACTGCTTTGACAGTGAAATTGACCTCGGAGCAGCCCTGCGGGGAGGGGGGGGGGGCGGTGTCCTGGTTATTAACCTCTTGGCAGGAGGGGAAAGGGACCTGGTCTTTTCCCCCGAGGATATCTCTCCCTCGCCCAGCCCCGGCCCAGGGTAAGGTTGATCAGTCAGGGCCCTGCCATCCTCCTTTTGTTTTCTTGTCTCTCCGGGCAGAGCTGCTCCTGACGTAGGTTGGGGAGGCAGGGGAAAAAAAGCTCTGAAGCACCTCACAAAGGCCCTATTGTGGGGAGCCCGGGACGGGGCGAGGGTGTGTGTGTGTGGGGGGGCTCGCTCCCATTCAGTTCTCCGTAATGTGAGGCTGGCAGCAGTAATCACCACCTGTCAGCCCACAGAGGCGTCTGCCCACGGAACATCTGGTTCCGCAGCGCACGGTGCACGAGAGGCTGTGGAGGAGGAGGAGTTCCCGCAGGCCTGGAGACAAGGGGCCCGGGCTCCGAGGAGGGGGCGTGTACACGGGGCGGGGCAGGGGAGGGAAGGAGCTCGGCTCCTTAATGTGACGCTCGGGTAAGGGCCTGACCCTAAGCTGCTGGATAGAGGACGGGGCCCTGTCTGTAGAGGTATCTTGATACAGCACCAAACGGCAGAAGTGGCTTTTTGAAGACCCTGAGGAGGGAATAGCTCTGGGACTGTGTAAATGACATCAGTGTGAGGCTGCTGCTGCTGCTGCTAAACCGCTTCAGTTGAGTCCGACTCTGTGCGGCCCCATAGACGGCAGCCCACCAGGCTCCCCCGTCCCTGGGATTCTCCAGGCAAGAACACTGGAGTGGCTTGCATTTCCTTCTCCAGTCCATTAAAGTGAAAAGTGAAAGTAAAGTCTCTCAGTCGTGTCCAACTCTTAGTGACCCCATGGACTGCAGCCCACCAGGCTCCTCTGTCCATGGGATTTTCCAGGCAAGAGTACTGGAGTGGGGTGCCATTGCCTTCTCCATCAGTGTGAGGAGTGAGGACGAAAAACTGGTCCTTCAACCTCACCATGTGTGTGCCTATCTTTATGTCATCTTTCTTTCCCGGGTTCCTCAATGAGGAAAAAAGCAGCTTTTTTATTTACTTTTTTTTTTTTGCTTAAATTTTTTTTGGAAAAGTTCACTCAGACTTTTCTGAAAGGGCAGAAATCTCTGAGGTCTTATCACTTCTTACTTTCTGCTTTTCTTTTTTTCTTTTTTTTTCCTTTTTGGCTCCTGTACAATAGTTAGTGCTATTTTGGAAGCCGTTTTAGAAGGTGAGTGGAACTGTGTGGGCCGATCCAGTGAACTGTCCAAATTCATTAACGGAAATTAACTGCCGCTTAGAGAGAGCACCTTGGTGGCTGAATCCTATCATCAGAAAACAGTTTCACAGCCCCTTCTCAGACCCTCCATTACATGTCACTTGACAGAAGCAGGTTATGACCTCTGGTTTGGGTTGAACAAAAGACAGTGGGAAGCAGTGGCCCTAATGGGGGAGAGAGGGGCTAAGAGTCCATGGAGAAGTTCCACATCTGCCTCCAACCCCCACCCAGCCTGAAGACAATAACCACCAGGGATGGGGATGCAGGAATGGAGTCAAGAAGCAGGCGATGCTGCTGCTGTGGGGACAGCTGTCTGCCAGATGTTTGGTCCAGGCGTGTGTCTGCATCACAAGCAGGGTCGAAGAGGTCCCCTGTACCCCTACTCTGCCCTCAAGAGTTCCCCACCCTCACTTCCCAGCTCTCCTCTTTGTTCTCAATATCCTTTCCTCCCCAGCGCTGGCCTTTGTGTCTGCCCACGAGAGAAACCAACGTGTTCATATTGTCACTTTTTCATGGAGGAACCTGAGCCAGTGTTGTCTGAGTCCCAGATGGTGGGGAGGGAGAGGGCAGACTTATAAGGAATGAAGTTGTTGATTCAGCTGTCAGTGCTTCCTCTGGGATCGGGCTCTGAGCTAAACAGGAACCAGAGTCCTTTCCCTTTTCCTCCTCCAGTCGCAGATTTTCTGGATTCCTTCTCCTAGCATAGGGACCCTTCCCCAAGTTTCCTGGAAGCATCCCCTTCCACCGACCCTTATTTCTCTACCTGCTTTAGGTCAGAACATGCTCACTATGAGAGCTGTGGAGATGGTACTGGTGTGTCTCCCAGCCTTCAGGATAGGACTTTTAGCCTCAGCAGTACTGTCTCTGAAGCCATCCTTCCACCCTTAGCCCCTCTCTGCAGCTGCAGCCTCTCCTGTTCCTCTGCCCCAGCAGCCAGGATGCAACCTTCTCTGCTGCCCCGGCCACCAGGGCTGGTAAGCGCTCCTCTGCCTGCTCTTTAACTTCTGCTCTCACAATGCAGAGCTTCAAAGATTAAATCTTTATTTATGGATTTAATTATGCCACAGAAGAATTATAAATGTGGAAGCCAGTGTATTACTTTGCAGAGCAGAATGAGAAAGTAAAAACGAAGGCCTCTTGGCAGCCTCTCTCCAGAACATGGGTTCTGACAATATCTGGAGTTGGACACATCTCCAGAACACTCTGACATGACCTCTGGGTCATGACCTCCAGCCTTCCCAACTCAGCCTTCTCTGAGAATGGACACCATACTTCCTCATCCACAACTGTGTGGCCCAAGGGGAACAAATCAGATTGCCTCTCCTGGGGATTTAGAATTGCGATCAGAGACGTTAGGTCTGAGAGAGTGTCTGGAAGCATCTTTTCCCTGCCGTGGAGAGACAGTAAGAGCCAGACCACAGAGGGCAAAGGATGAGGAGACAGCAGACAGAAGCAGAGGCAGGGGGAGGGGGCAGCTGATGCGGGCTGTGAGCAGTGATCTCAGCCAGCCCTCCCATGGTCACAATACCTCACTAGCCCTTGGGTTCTACCAAATGCCTGAATCCTTAAATACTCCCTTTTCCTGTTTGCTTTTCTTAATTTATTATTTTGCTCAAGTCATATGAGTAGTTTTCCTACAACCCAAATCTGACTCCTCATCTTACCTTACCTTCCCACCAAAAAAATCACCCCATCCCCTGAATTGTTGGGCACATGGCCTTGAGGCCTTGACTCTTTACAGTAGTGACCCCTGACCTTTTGGCACCAGGGACCAGTTTTGTGGAAGACAATTTCTCCATGCACTGGTGTGGGGAAGATGGTTTCGAGATGGTTCTCATAAGGAGCATGCAACCTAGATCCCTCACATGAACAATTACAGTAGGATTTGCGCTCCTATGAGAATCTAATGCCTCCGCTGATCTGACAGGAGGCGGAGGTCAGGCAGTAAAGGGAGTGATGGGGAGGAGCTGTAAATACAGATGAAACTTCCCTTGCTCAAATGTTGTGTGGCCTGATTCCTAACAGGCGCAGGACCTGCTAGAGGGGTTGAGGACCCCTGCTTTAGAGTGTTCCTCCCCGCCTAGGACCTAGAGGACTCACTAGAATAATGAAGAATCTGTGCAGGCCTGTCCTGAATCATTGTACCACGGCTGGCTCACACCATTTGTCCTTCTTGACACCTCAGAGATGGCGGCTCGGTTACCCTCCCCTGTACCAGCCCCTCCTGGTGTGTTGCTTCTTTCTCCATCGTAGCTTATAACACTGTATTCTCTGCAGTAGCCTGGTGCTACTTTAGGGTCTGGCAAGCTTGGAATCAGAACGCTCCTTGGGTCGGCATCTGGCTCTGCTCTGATGCTTTGAGCAAGTTACTTAATACCTTATCTATGAGATAATATCTGTCCAAGAGGATTGTTGCAATGAGGGTTAGAGATGATATATGCCAACTCTTTATCAATGTAGCTCTCAAGCCCCGCTTCCACTGGGAGGCCTTCCTGGCTGTTTCCAGTCTCCCTTGGGCCCCCACCCTCCGGCAGGCTCAGGGTCTAACCCTCTGGGCCCCGATTTACCCTGTGCGCATCCCAGGTGGAGCCAGGACCATCACGTGTGGTGTCTTGCTATTCTTTGTGTCCCCAGGGCCTCACCCAGACCCTGGCTCAGAGACGAGGCTCAATAAATACTGTATTCGTGGTCCCCCGGGGAGACTGTGAACCCTTGGAACTCTGGGCAGATTTGTCCCCTAACTCAGTTCGGCAAGAAGTAGACGTTTTTCGTGGCATTTTTCAATTCAGTTGGACAAAGACGAGCAAAAACAATGCAGTCTCTTTTCAACCGTGGGACATGCTGGCCTTCTCACAGTGACAATTTCTAGCTCCTACATCTAAGAACGCCTCAAAGTAGGCTAAGCCCTGTGGCCACAGGGGAGGAAGGCAATAAAGCTACAGAAGGCAGTGGGGAGACCTTTGTTGTTCAGCATCTGGTTCACAGCAGGGATCATGGAGTAGTTAAGCCCATTCCCTCCCCAGCCCTGCCATTTCCTATCATTTCTCTTTGAGCCCAGGTTTCCTATTAACTTCTCTTTACTATTTTCCTATTTCCTATTACTTCTCTTCAAGCCTAGGTTTCTTCATCTATAGAATGCAGATAATACCAATTCCACGTATTGCTGTGAGAACGAAGTGAGGTAATCCTTGTAAAGCAGCAAACCAGTGCCTGGCACATAATAGGTGCTCAGTAAGCATTGTTATCATTATCGACATCATCTTGATTGCAGGAGTCTTCTCAGATTAAGAAAGGCTCGTGCTTTTTATCTCCTCGGACTTTACAACAATTCCATAAGACAGGCAGTTCTCAGGAGCCTGAGGAATATAAGAGATTTAATGATTGGTCCAAGATTGCATCGTGGTAAGTGTCGTGGGGCCAGAACACAGTCTTAGAGGCTATGAGGAGGAGCTGGAAGAGCTGGAGCTCTGAACGCAAGCTGAGTTCAAATCCTTGCTCAGGTGCAGCGCTCCCCCACGGTCCCATGGATCTGTCTCGTGCTCGGATGAAAAAGACCCAGGGAGGCTCCTTGCTCCAGCCTCTGACCACCCTCCAACTTTTTTTCCAGTCGCAGCCTTTGGAATCAGCCACTCAGTTGTCCTCCATCAGCCAACACCATTTTGGGATTTTTTTTTTTCTTTTTTTTTTTAAAAATTTGCTTTTACAATATTGTAAAGCAATATTGTAATTGCTTTACAATATTGTATTGGTTTCTGCCATACATCAACATGAATCAGCCATAGGTGTACCTATGTCCCCTCCCTCTTAAACCTTCCTTCCACCTTCCACCCCCTCCCCTAGGTTGCCACAGAGCACCGGTTCTGACTCCCTGCATCACACAGCAAATTCCCACTGGCTATCTCTTTCACATGTGGTCATGTGTATGTTTCCATGCAACTCCCTCAATCCGTCCCACCCTCTCCTTCCCCTGCTGTGCCCACAAGTCTGTTCTCTGTGTCTGCGCCTCCACTGCTGCCCTGCAAATAGGCTCATCAGTACCCTCTTTCTAGATTCCATGTCTATGTGTTAATATACGATATTTAGCCAACATCATTTTTTGAGCTTAACTCCTTATTACTGATCAACCATGAACTGATGTGAAGAACTGACTCATCGGAAAAGACCCTAATGCTAGGAAAGATTGAAGGCAGGAGAAGGGGAAAACAGAGGATGAGATGGTTGGATGGCATCACCAACTCTATGGACGTGAGTTTGAGCAAGCTCCGGGAGATGGTGAAGGACAGGGAAGCTTGGCGTGCTGCAGTCCGTGGGGTTGCAAAGAGTCAGACACAGCTGAGTGACTGAACTGAACTGAACTGATGAACTCCCAGATTTGTCAGAATTATTCCACTGAGGTGGAGCCCGCCATCAACCACCTGGTCAGCATGTCTGCCGGCCTCCTACGCCTACCTCTCTCTGGGCTTCTATTCCCACTGAGATAATGTAGCTCTGGAGGGCCTGGGCCACTTTTTTTTACAAATTGGCTGAGGAGAAGCGTGAGGGTGCCAAAGGCCTCTTGAAAATGCAAAACCAGTCGGGTGGCACCATGCCCTCCTCCAGGATGTGCAGAAGCCATCTCAAGATGAGTGGTGTAAAACCTGGGACACTATGGAAGCCACCCTTCTCGTACAGAAGAACCCAAACCTGGCCATATTGGATCTGCATGGCCTGGGTTCTGCCCACGCAGACCCCCACCTCTGTGACTTCCTGGAGAGCCAGTTCCTAGATGAGGAGGTGAAACTCTTCGGAAGATGGGTGACCACCTGACCAACCTCTGCAGGCTGGCTGGTCCCCATGCTGTGCTGGGTGAATATCTCTTCCAAAGGCTCACCCTTAAGCACGGCTAGGAGCCTCAGGAGCCCAGCGACCTTTGAGGAGCCCCCCTAAACGGGCTTCTGTCTGAAGCCCCTCTCTGCAACCACTAGGCAGCTTTTAAACCACCTTGGAGCCCTCTCCCAATCCTTGGACTAAATAGAAACAATAAAGCTTTTTGCCACCAAGGGAAAAAAAACATCCTTGCTCAGCCACTCACTGGCTGTATGATCCTGGGCAAATCAATTCTCTGAGTGTCAGTGAGTGTTACCCACTCACAGACGTGTTGTGAGTGGTAGATGGACTACTGTGTATAAAATATCTAGCAGAACATCCAGGAAAATAAAGGTGCTCACTGCATGCTTGTCCCCAGGGCTGTGACTTGCAGTCCCATATCAGACAGTATGCAGCTGGCGTCCCTGCGTGGTGATCAGCCGTCTGTCTCAATCTACTGGTTCTCTGGCTGCCATCGATCTCCACTTGTACATTGTCTATGGGAAGAGAGAGCATGTGTTTCCCACCATAATCGGTACACGATCAACAACAGCAGGGTTGACAGGTGTCCTGTGCCAGCGGTGAGGGAAGAAGGCAGGCTGTGTGGAAGCACCTCCACCCTTTCTCTGCACCTAAACCAACTCCACCAGCAATGATGTGTGTGTGTAGGTCTTAGTTTTCTTTTTAAAAAAATACAGTGCTCCCAAGCTGCCTTTTCCCTTCTACCACATGTTCTCCCTTCGAGATATTTCAGTTGTTCAGCATGTGTCCCTAGAAGCCATCACTATTGACTTTTTGGATTTACTTGCTGTTGGTTTTGACAGATCCTTCGATGTACTTTGGTTGCACTTGGTCTTACAGATACTTATTACTGTCCAATTGCACATGATTTTTGTTTTGTGGCTGCTGAATATTATATTCGAGACCTGTAAATCCAGGCAGCTGTGAAATGCATGAGCTGTTTTCCATCTATTCTGCCTGTCCTTTTGGAGGAAGGAAGACAGTGTGGAGAGAGCACAGGGAAGGGAGAAAGACCTTTCCATCTCAGTGTGATGGGTTCGTGTGGCTGAGTGTCCAGGCTTTGCTCCTCATCCACTCTGTGACCTTGAGTCAGATGCTAACCTCCTTGAGTCTCAGTGCTCATTTGCAAAGTAGGATTATGTTATCTGGATTACCATCTCATAGGACTGTTGAGGATCAAGTCCTAATGCCTAAAGCTTTTAGGACTTTCAGGAAGGAATCTTAGGAATCAATGAGTTTAGCTCCCTCATTTTACACTCGAAGAAATTAAAGTCCAGGGAGCCTTTTGAGGGCAGGGACCATGTCATATTCATCTTGCTATGCTGGGGATCCAGGCAGAGTCAGGCGCCCATGGGGTGTCTGATAAATACTTTGTAAATGAGTTGAGTGATCAGCTCGCAGTGACATATCTATGTTTTAACCTCTTGGTGACTCAGGGTTATCAACATCAATTACTGCATGGTGTCGCTTTGCCCTGATGCCTTCAGAACCAATTATGCATGTACAGTACGGCTATGATGCTTTTCTTCGTCGTGTTTCTCCTCTCTGCTCCTTCACCGTTACCTGTCAGTTCTCCCTGTAGCCTTTGGGGCCACTCTGAGAAATCTCCATCACTGTTTCTAATTGGCTGTCCACTTAGGCTTGGACGGAACAAGAGTTAAAAGGCTTTGAAAGATTTCAAGTTGGCAATCACGCCAGGTACTTTTATTGGCGTCACAAGGAATGTGGCAGAGTATTCTACAGACCGGAAGTATATAGCCTATTTTAATCTGGAAGAGGCTTAATGTCATCTAGTTTAGGACCCTCAAGTCATGCGAGTATTTTCTAACTCACCATGCCCTTCCAGGGCCTTCCAGCATAATGTGATCAGTTTACTCACTGATTTGTGAAGCAGGTGTATGGTTTATGCTGGCAGTGACTGAGGATTCAATGTTCCACCCCTGGAATATCTGCCTGATGACCTGGATTCTTAAGCATTTTTCCCTCCCAGCAGAGGGGAAGTAAACACACACAGCTGTGGATTTCTCCTCTCATTCCTGACTATGACCTACAAATTCCCTTCTCTTTCTCTCTCTGTCCTTTCCAACCCTTAGTCCAGATTGAGGTGAAATATTTTTTTACTGCTGTGTATTGTTTAGATATCTAAGGGAAGTTTTAATGATGTAAGCTAGAAACATTAGCTTAATAAGTAGGTAAGGGAAACGTTAGTTTTATCAGTGGGTTTTTTTGTTCGTTCGTTTGTTTTGGTTTTTGGCTGTCGCTTGTGGCTTGCAGACTTAGTTCCCCAACCAGGGAGTGAACTTGGATTCACAGCAGTGAAGGAGCAGAGTCCTAACCACTGGATGGCCAGGGAAGTCTTTATCACTGGATTTTAAATTGAGGTAGAAGTAATCTCATTTAAACCGGGCTTTAGTATTCATTTGAAAGCCTGTAAATTGCAGACAAATTATCAGCCGCAAATTGGGATTTATGTTCTGTGGGTTTTTAATGAGGACAAGGAGGCAGCTCAACACTCTTACTGATTTATGGTCTGGAAAAGATCAGCATGGCTTACCATTTCCCTGAGGATGGGACAGTGGCAGGGCCCAGAGCAGACATCTGAAATTCGGGTTGTAGTTCAGCCCTATTCTGCCTGCATAATCTCAGTTTCCTCATCTGTAAGGTAACAGCAATATTCGTGTCTCCCTCACAGGGGCAGTGTGATGACTAAAATGAGATAACACATGTGAAAGTGTTTTGTAAATCACAGAGCCACACACAGGTCTGCTGCTCTGAGCAGGTTTATTGTAGAGTGTCTCGTGACTGTGCTGGGAATGGGACAGGCCGAGGAACCTGTCTGGCAAGAAGGATAAAGGGGATGTTGTACAAATAAAAGACATCATTAGGAGAGTTGGTTATTACAAACAAAAGGAACTTATAATAAGTAGCTCAGACTCTCAAAGGGGATATGATTTCTACGGAACTTGGACCCTCTTATGAGATTGAACCGCTATGAGTGGTCATCAGAAGGCAGAAAACGCAGTCATAGACGGTATTCAGGCTGCAAGGTCAGAACACCACGCCGTGTAGAGTGAAGCCCAGTGCCTGGTACAGTGCGTGCATGCTCAGTCGCATCCGAGTTTGCAACCCATAGACTGTGGCCTCCCCTCTGTCCATGGGATTTCCCACACAAGAATACTGGAGAGGGTTGCCATTTTCTCCTCCAAGGGATCTTCCCAACCCATACATCTCCTGTGGCTTCCACATTGGCAGGGGGATTCTCTACTACTGAGCCACCTGGGAAGCCCGCCTAGTTACAAAACAGGAAGCAAATCTGGAGGTGAGACACACATCTGAGTTAGGGAAGGTCACTGAAAGATGCTGAAGTCTGAATGGAGCTTGTGTGAAAAGCAGCACCTGTGGGAACACTGCAATGTCAAAGCCAGCTTGGACAGGCAATTGATTAATGAAAAATGTAATGGATAATGGTGAAGTATATACTATGTGCTTCCTCACAATTGGACTTTCCTGGTGGCTCAGATGGTAAAGCGTCTGTCTACAATGCGGGAGGCCCGGGTTCAAGCCCTGGCTTGGGAAGATCCCCTGGAGAAGGAAATGGCAACCTACCCCAATACTACTGCCTGGAAAATCCCACGGACAGAGGAGCCTGGTAGGCTACAGTCTATGGGGTCACAAAGAGTTGGACACGACTGAGCGACTTCATTTCCTCACAACAGTCAGTGTCCACAGACATGGACATGTCTTCACAGTTTGTGGACTGGTGGTTTAAAGACATGAATGAATAGAAACCACATTGCAGTGTGGGCCGGCTTGTGCACAAGAGGACTTGTTTGTGTGGGGGGGGGGTGTCAATTTCTGGAGGGTCCTCAGCCTGACTGGAGGGAGGAGCCCTCTGCACACCACTCTCGTCGTCACTCAGATGGGCCACTGCAGGAGTCCCCCAACCGACGTCCTGCCCCAGAGTCTCTCCTGGCTCCAGCAGCTGTGTCGTTGTGTCTTGCTGTATGTCACAGCTTGTTAATGGACCCATCTTCCCAGACTAGACTGGCTTCCTCTTTATAGCGGTGGTAGCTACTCCTCAGGCTTAATGGATGTTTGAGAAGAACAGGGAGACGGAAAGGCACAAAGGGAGGAAGGAGGGTCTTCACTGTCCAGGGCTGTCCTCTCCTTCCAAACTTGTTCACCGTGAGCTTGAAGGCAAGTGCTCCGGACTAGGAGTTTGCACAGGTGTAAGTGCTCCTGCGGGCTTTCCAGATGGCTCAGTGGTAAAGAATCCACTTGCCAGTGAAGGAGATGCAAGAGACATGGGTTGATCCCTGGGTTGGGAAGATCCCCGGAGTAGGAAGTGGTAACCCACTCCAGTGTTCTTGCCTGAAGAACCAACCGCATGGACAGAGGAGCATGGCGGGCTACCATCCACATGATTGCAAAGAGTCAGACGCGACTGAGCACACACCAGCACACAAGCTCTCCTGAAGGAGCAGCTTCCCTCATGAGACAGCCAGCAGCCAGAACCCTAGCCAGTCCTTTTTTTGCACAGTTTTCCTTACAAGTCTCCTAGGAACAGGGCCTCGTAGCCAGTTGTGCATCCCCTGGAGCAAGTCTCACTGGATGCCCCCCGTGAATTCATCTTCGCCTTGGGCTGCAGCCTCTGTAGAGCACTTACCTCCAGGCCTGCCACCCACAGAAATAATAAACAGCGGCACTGTTTACGGAGCCCTTGGCACCCATGCTAAACAGCACAAATGCAGTGGTTTCAAGCCTCAAAACAGTGATTCCCAACACATTTAATGAGAGCCAGACTTTGTGCTGGGGGCTCAGAAGATGTGATGACTTCCAGGCCTCAGAAACTGACTACTCAGTTGGGATGGGGGAATGGGGAGGCGGCCAAGCATAGACTGATAAGACAGGCATGGATTTTCCTCTGCCTGTGGCTGGATAGTTTAGGATAAGTGGTGTCAGAGAGCAGTGCTTCATGAGAATTCCAAGGAGGGAGTGGTTATACTCCAGGAGGGGGATTTGAAGAGGTGCCATCAAATGGTAGTATTTGAGGTGGCCTCAGAGGAAGGGCTGGACTGAAAGGGTGTCTCAGGAGAGGATACTGGCAGAAGCCCAGGTGTGGAGATTGTCGGGTGCAAGTGTAGTCAGGAAAGAGCTACTAGGTGAGTTTTATGAGAATATAAATTGCCTCTAAGGGTGTACAGTGAAATAAAAGCCCCAAACTCCCAATCAGGCCATACTGCTAAGGGAGTTCTTTTTGAGTTGAGCTAACCAACAAAGGTCCACCTAGTCGAAGCTATGGTTTTTCCAGTAGTCATGTATGGATGTGAGAGTTGGACTATAATGAAGGCTGAGTGCTGAAGATTTGATGCTTTTGAACTATGGTGTTGGAGAAGACTCTTGAGAGTCCCTTGGACTGCAAGGAGATCCAACCAGTCCATCCTAAAGGAGATCAGTCCTGGGTGTTCATTGGAAGGACTGATGCTGAAGCTGAAACTCCAATACTTTGGCCACTTGATGTGAAGAACTGACTCATTGGAAAAGACCCTGATGCTGGGAAAGATTGAAGGTGGGAGGAGAATGGGACAACAGAGGATGAGATGGTTGGATGGCATCACCAACGTGATGGACATGAGTTTGAGTAGGCTCCAGGAGTTGGTGAGGGACAGGGAAGCCTGGTGTGCTGCAGTCAATGACATTGCAAAGAGTCGGACACAACTGATCAACTGAACTAACGAACTAAGCGTGTTGAAGGGATTCGCAGATGGCGCCAATGGTAAAGAACCCACCTGCCAACACAGGAAATATGAGACACCGGCTCAATCCCTGGGTGGGGAAGATCCCCCGTAGGAGGAAATGGTGCCCCACTCCAGTGTTCTTGCCTGGAGAATTCCATGGACAGAGGAGCCTGGCGGGCTATGGTCCATAGGTTTATAAAGAGTTGGACACGACTGAAGCGGCTTAGCATGCGTGGGAGAATGAAGAGGAGCCAGTGGAGGAAAAGAGACTGAGTAGAACTAGGGAAAGTCCTCATTTCTAAATCTGAGAGGAGGAAGGATCAAGAAGGAGGAGGCAGCCAGGACCCTCAAACATTCGGAGAGGTCAGAAAGGTGAGGGAAACGGCTGGGGGGCGTTTGCTGTGGAGTGCCAGTTGGGGAGGGGAGGGGAGGCCCTGAAACAAGGCTGCTCACCGAAGAAACTGGGTGTTCGACAGGCAGGTGTGGCAGCCAGGAGGCGGACAGAGAGAGAAGCAGTGTTGAGGGAAGTTTTGTTTAAGTATTTTAAATTATGAAATATTGATATTTTAAATGTACAGAAAACAATATAATTGGCAACCATGAATCACCACTCAGACTTAAAATGTTAACATTTCTGATGCTTGCTGTAGATCTTCTTTCAAAAAAAAAAAAAAAAAAGACATATAAACGTACAGATTCAGTTAACCATCTTCCCCACCCTCATGTCACCTCTCTCCTCACAGGTCATTTAAATCAGTATCATCCCCTTGTGTTTAAAACAATGTGTTTATTGCACATATCTGTACCAAGTCAGCTTGTAGAATTATTTTGTATGTTTTAAAATTCACATAAAAAGTATCTTCTATAAATGTTATTGCCGATCCATTGCTCAGTCATGTTCGACTCTGGGACCCCATGCACTGTAGCCCACCAGGCGCCTCTGTCCATGGGATTTCCCAGGCAAGAATACTGGAATGGGTTTCCATTTCCTCCTCCAGAGGGGATCTTCCCCACCAAGGGATTGAAGCCAGGTCTCCTGCATTGGCAGGTAGATTCTTTACTGCTGAGCCACCAGGGAAGTGCCTTCTATTAAGTACATGTATGCAATCTTTTTAAGCTCCAGCATTATTTTGGAGGTTGCCCAGGATGGTCACAGAGCTCCGGCTCCTTCATTTTAACTCCCGCTATATTCCTGTGCCCGTCTCTCCCCTCCTTCCGGCAGTTTCCACTTCTCGCTGTTACACATAGTGTAGAGCATCCTGGTTCAGGCATCCAGGTGTCCATGTGGGAGGCCCCAGAAGTGGGGGAAGCCATGCATCATGGTGCATCTGTCTGGGGTTTCACAGGGCACTGGGACTTCCCAAAGTGGGGGTGCTGCTCCATTCCTGTTTCTCTTCAGTGTTTGTTTCCAGAAGGGAAAAGGTTGGCATCTGGGCAGAGGTTGGTGGTCACTGTGATGGAGAGAGAGAACCAGCCCACACAGGATGAGAACAGGCAAGTGGGTAGGAGGCTTCTTGGAGAAGAGCAAAGGAATGAGATACCTAGTGAAATGGAGAAAGCTGGTGTTAGGAGGAATCAGCTCTTGGGAAGGTGAGGGTGAGGGGCTGGGAATCAGCTCTGAGTCTGAGAAGGAAAATTAGGGGAACAGCCAACACCAAAAGGAATTTGGCACAAAGGCAGCAAGAGATGGCGGAGATGTGGCTGAGAAGTGAGGGCCAGGGGAACTTGCCAGGGGTCCACAGCAACTCGCCTCGTGGCCAGCCTCCCCTCCCCCTCCTGGACAGTATTGGTCAACTGGTAACAGCTAACAGCTCCTCACCTTTTTTGAGCCTTTACAATGTGCCCTTGATAGGCACCTTCCCATTTCACAATCACCTTCGGTAGCATGACAGGCTACAAACAAAAAGACTTCAGGCTTTTAGTTGCTATACGGTTTATGTTAGTAGGTGCTGTGTGTTGTGTGATTGCCCCCGAATATGAGACATCGCAGGCCAAATGAGAAGCACGGCATTAATGGGGCGGTGGCGGGTAGGGGGGTGCGGGAATCAGTCTGGTCACTCTGTTGGGTCAGGTCTGAGAAGGAATGTTCTTTTCTGCCCTAGGTGAAGTGGCTAATTAGATCTGCTACTATTTATTAGGCACCTACTGGGTGCTAGACTCCTGTGAGATGCTTTGCATGCCTTCTTTTTAATCCCAACAACAATCCTGAAAAGTTGATGTTATTATCTCTATTCTACAAGCAAGAAAATTGTGCCTCCAAGAGGCTGTCACAAGGCAAGGTCACTGGGATCTGGTATTGTTAATATCCACCGGAGAGAAGACCTGTGGGAAGTAAGAGCCCTGTCTTCAAATATGAGAAAGGTCATCATAACAGTTGTTTCATCTGGCCCGTAAGTGTAAAGCAAGGCTCTCAGTAGGGATAAGTTACGCAAAGAGAGGGAGTTCCATTTAACAAAAGGAAGAATGGTCAGCCCTGTGCTAGAATGTTTTGTTATCATTGGTGATAGTGAGCTCCCCGTTCCTGGAGGTATTCAAGCAAAGGCTGGGTGAAAATTGGGTGGGGCTTCACAGAGGAAGGCAAGTGTTAGAGGAGTGGAATAGATGCCCCTCACAATATTTTCCAACATTCAAATTTTGTTACAGTTTTTAGCAAGATAAAAAAGAGGAAAGTCAAGAGAGAGGAGTTCAAAGGCCTTGGAATGGCTGGCCATGGGGCAAAGCTCCACATGCTACACCTTAGACAATGAGCGATGCTCTTCTGGCTACTAGGGCGAGGGGTAGAACTTGGGTCCTGTCCCACCCACCCCTGACTCGGCCTCAGGTGAAGTCACCTGGAGAAGTTGCAGGAAGAAGTTTGGTGTGTACATTTCTGCCTCAGTGATTCCCAATTCATTTTTCACAAGCTCTGGTTTAGGCAGACGTCTGGCTGTGGTTTGATTCCGACTTGTTTGCATTTCTTCAGCAGGCGGCCTCTGTGACTGGCTGCAGAGGGAGAGATTTGCTTTGCACATAATTTAATCCAAGGGTTAGTTACTGAGTTTGCTCCTCCCCAGACAAGGGGAATCAACACACTTTCCTCCAACCTTTCCTTCATTTGGTCATTAGCAGGCATGCTGCTCTGTGAGCCTCGTTAGATTCATAGGATCACAACTCAAAGGTGATTTACTGTAACTCCTGATATTAAAAACCTCCGAATGAGACATGTGGAATGAATAATGCTCTGTAGTGAATTCGTTAATGAATTTCCTCTCTGCTTGCAAAATAAAGGGACTGGCAAAAAAAACGGAGTGGGGACTGGGAGCAGAAAAAGACCATAAAACTGTGCCAATTGGGTTCTTGATGATTCTGGAGAGAAAACAATCAGAAATTGCTTAAAAAAAAAATCCACATTCTATTCTCAATAGGGACAGTCATTAATTTCAGGGTAGAAGATGGCTTGGCATCTTTCTGTTATCCTTAGAATAAATAAGCAGTTACCTTAAAAAAAAAAAGGTGGGGAAAGTTATGATCCAGGGTTTAAGTCATCTTGGCTGGTTTCTGATTTGCACGTAGATGAGGAAGTTTGCCTTTGTTTCAGAGGTTGATTGCCAGGAAGGGGAATTCAGGAAGAATGAAAACCTGTTCAGCAACAGGCGAGGAGGCAGTGGGACTTCTGAGCAGTTCCTCCGAGCTCGTTGCTGGTCGCGCACCCTCATCTGCTGGGCCACAGTGTTCTGCTCGAAGCCAGTGAACAGAACCAGCTTCCTGGGCGTGTGATGCCTGCACAGGGGTCGCAAAGGACCCCACGCTTAGAAGGGTCCCACACTCGGTTTAATGCTCTGCTCTTGCTGCCTTGAGGTTCGTAATTTTTGAAAGAGGAGCCCATTGCTTCCATTGTGACCTGGGTCCTGAAGTCACGTAGCTAGACCTCCCCGCCAGGGATTCTTTCACTGACCTATCACTTGTTCCGTCATCTGCCCTTTCCAACTCCGGCTTTTCTCAGAAGACCAACCAGTAAGATGTTTGCTCCACAAATACGTATATTGGGTAAAAGTATGTGTCTGTGTTTTAAAAAGATGGACAATTAATTGCTTTTTACACTCTGACTGAAATATAAGACATGTT
Source organism: Bison bison bison (assembly GCF_000754665.1). Taxonomy (NCBI): domain Eukaryota; kingdom Metazoa; phylum Chordata; class Mammalia; order Artiodactyla; family Bovidae; genus Bison; species Bison bison. The sequence goes on along the minus strand of NW_011495072.1, from coordinate 6,669,784 downwards.
AACTGTGGAAAAAATGATGAGTACAAAGAAACCATCCATATACCACCACACGACAACATAACTTTCTAGTCCTCTTTTGTACATATTTTTGCTTTCCTCTATCTTTATGTCATTGGCAATATGCAGAAATAATGTACTGGAAAATGCTTCTAAACAATTCCCAATGTAGCCTAGGCTTTCCCCTATATTTTTTCCCTCACATTTTATGATACTCTAGTGTATAAGGATCGGAGAAGGCAATGGTACCCCACTCCAGTACTCTTGCCTGGAAAATCCCATGGACAGGGGAGCCTGGTGGGCTGCCGTCTATGGGGTCGCATGGAGTCGGACACGACTGAGCGCCTTCACTTTCACTTTTCACTTTCATGCATTGGAGAAGGAAATGGCAACCCACTCCAGTGTTCTTGCTTGGAGAATCCCAGGGACAGCGGAGCCCTGTAGGCTGCCGTCTATGGGGTCGCACAGAGTCGGACACGACTGAGGCGATGCAGCAGCAGCAGCAGCAGTGTATAAGGATACCATTGTCTACTCAGTCCCTTACTGTTGGGTCATTTTACGTTTATTATAAATAACACTCCAAAGAGAACACTCATGGATATAAACAAAACATTATTTTCTTGGGATAGTTCCTAGAAATCAGACTTAGTAAGACCTTTGGCGCACGTCGTTGCCAAATAGGCCTCTGGAAAAGGATTCCAACTTCCAGTGGGGAAGGGAAGAGGGAGGGGGTTGAAGAAGGGCTAAGACAGTGATGGAAGACAAGGGAGCTCTGCTGGGGCCTTTGGGCTCTGGGTCAGCAGTTGAGTTTCTTTTCCAAGTTCAGATCCTAGTCTACACTACAGGGATCTGGAGCAGAGCTGGTTTTCCTCTCATCTACAGCTCTTCCAGGAGGCGGCTAAGGATCTGACAGCCGGGGAAAGAGGGCTCCCAGGAGCTGTGTCACATTCGATGGCTCACTGTCTGCCCCTGCAGGGCTGCTATGCTGTGCTAAGTTGCTTCAGTCACGTCTAGCTCTTTGCGACCCCATGGCCTGTAGCCCACCAGGCTCCTCTGTCCGTGGGATTCTCCAGGCAAGAATACTGGAGTGGGTTGCCATGCCCTCCTCCAGGGGAACTTTCCAACCCAGGGATCAAACCTGTGTCTCTTACATCTCCCACACTGGCAGGCAGGCTCTTTACCACTACCACCACCCGGGAAGCCTGCAGAGATGCCCCTGGGAATGTTTAAGGGTGCTCAGCTCAGCTGCACATCTGCACTCCTGAAGTCTCCTGAGTGGAGGAAAATAACATCCCCAGCTTGATAGCCTCTTCCAATGTGAAAAGAGCATGGAGAGGCCGCTGCCCTCTGCAGATTCATTCTGAATGTAAATGATCTCTGTTTGCAGTTGCTGAAGGAGTCGGCCTGTGGCTGTCTGGATCATTTAAATGTTTATTTAGGTCTTGGGGAGGGGGAATAATACGTGATTGGTCTATTTACTGTGGAGGCCAAGGCCTGTCTGACTGTGGGAGAAGCTGCCATACGATGCTAGGGTCGGGGGAGGGGGCTCTAGCGATCTCTGAGAATCTCTAGATGTTTCCACTCTGGGTCTGTGGCCAGGGTCAGAGCCAGAAACTGACTTCTGCCAGGTGAGAGGAGAGGGGAGGCATGTGTTCTAGGAGGCCTGGGGTTGAGAAGTGGACTTTAGAGACCAGCAATGAAGCAGACCCCAAAGGCGCCTTGGCTCCGGCAGGGTATAGGGCCAGGAAGAAGCAGGGGTCTGGCTTCATGTTATTTGCCCTGGTTCTTCTTTGCTTGGATGACCCTCTGTTGGCTTGGTGATTTTTCCCATCTGCTGCAGATAAAAATTTCTGTGTTACATCGTTTTCCCAGAACTTCTTTCTGCCTCTGCCCAGTTGATCTCCCCTTAGCCTTGTACAAGGCGCTGCTGGTTCCAGGGCTCTGGTGGGAGGTTCCTCACTCCCACCAGCTGGCTGTACACCAGGCTAGAGTCTCCAGGGACAAACCGCTGGCTTTTTGACTCCTCCTCCCTAGTGTCCCCCTCCCCATCACAGGAAGAACAAAGGACTCCCAACCGCCCCTCCCTGCACCCCCTCCCTCGCCCACTGCCTCCCCCAGGCACCCCCTCTGCATTTGGGCCTTTGGTTCTGTCCCAAGTCCACTTAGTAAACAAAAAGGTCTGTGGACACAAGCCTGAGCTTCCACAAGTTCTTTAACAATTGCTTGAATTTTGACTTTTCAGTCTTATGGTTAAGTTTTACAAAATTACTGACACCTTTTATAAAGACACAATTTATAGATATTTTTAAGTCACTGTCTTTGCACTTGTGTTCTAAGGGAGCCTATGAAAAATGTCCCCTTTGAAAGGGGCTGAAAGGGTGGGGGAAAGGACGAGGGGCTTCCCTGGTGGTCCAGAGGTTAAGACTCTGTACTTCCACTGTAGAGGGCTGGGGTTCGATCCCTGGTTGGGGAACTTAAATCCCACATACCTCACAGCACAGCCAAGGGAAAAAAAGGAACAAAAGGGGCTGAGTAGGACTTTCCTGGTGGTCCAGTGGTGAAGACTCAATGCAGGGGCCCTGAGTTTGATCCCTGAGCAGGGAACTAGATCCCATATGCCACAACTAAAGATCCTGCGTGTCACTACTGAGACCCAGCACAGCCAAATAAATGATTAAATAAATATTTTTTTAAAGGTGGGGTGGGGATGAGGGCTGAACTTCACACGAATTTGAGAAATTCTGCACAGGGCCTCTAATGATCACAGCTGCCTTTGTTGAGCCCTTGATGAGCAGACAAGCCCTGTGCTCATTTTTGCTGAAACAGGCATCACCATCCTCATCCTCATTTTCCAAAAAATGATGGACAAAGTGTGGCTGGACAAGGCCTCACAGACCTGGAAGCTGAGAATCAAATGTCAGTTCAATCCCAAAGCCCATGCTCTTAATTTTATTAGAATCTCCCTGTGAGAGGCATCACTCTAGGTAGTGAGGGATGAGAATGGAACGTGGTTCCCAAAATTAATTCCAATGTTCCTGGACAGTTAGTTTATAATCCAGGAGGGGTTATAACACACAAAACTAATGAAGGTTGGACTGTGATAACTGCTAAAAATCAAATGCAAGAGGGTGCTTAAGAGCAGAGGAGAGATTAATTCTAGCTTAATGAGTTGGGATTGAAGAGGGAAGGAAAGAGATTATTCATTTTAAAACTAAAATTTAATTGAGCGGCTACTACGTGCAAGGAATTGTACTGAGCACTAGAGATACTGAGTTGAAAAAGACACTAGTCTTCAAAGCGCTCTCTAGCTCAGACAGATGAATGAGCCATGAGAAAACAAGGAGACAGGGCTGCGGTAGAGGCACACACACGATGGGCTCCTCCTGGCCCTTCCCCACCTCCAGGCTGGTTAGGGAAGCACTTGGGTGGTCAGAAGAGATGGAAGGGAAAGGCTTGAACACTGTAAGAAGGAGGAACAGCTGAAACAAATACAGGATGAGTGGTGGGGCCCCGCACACGAATTTGAATGGGTTTCAGCGGGTTGAGGGCAGGGCATGCTCCTTGGACAGCACTGTAGGAAGATCAGAGAGATGTATCTAAACCTGAACCACAAAGTTTAAAACATTCAACAAGGAGACTGATATTTTCCAGCAACAGCGGGGGCCTGTTGAAGGTCTTAAGAATGGGAGTGATGAGCCCTCACTGGCAGCACTGACCAGTGAAGACGAGTCAGAGAGGCCAGACAGAAGGCCATTGCAGTGAGGCAGATGAAAAATGAGTTTCAGTTAAGGTTTCCCATTGCACTCTGACTAAAGACCAAAACCATTACAAATGAAGCATCAGGCCCCCAGACTGACCCATTATCCCTGTGACCTGATCTCCCACTCAGTCTCCCCTGTCTCAGCCACACTGACTACTGGCTGATCCTTGAGCATACCTATCACACTGACCTCAGGGCCTTTGCACCTTCTCTTTCCTCTCTCTGGAATGATCTTTCTCTAGATGTTCACAAGGTTCTCTCCCTTACCTGCTTCAAGCCTTTGCTTAAGGTCTCCTTTCTAATGAAGCATTGTTGTTGTTCAGTTGCTAAGTCATGTCTGAGTCTTTGCAACCCCGTGGACTTTACTTAGTTTCATGTCCATTGAGTCAGTGATGCTATCTAACCATTTTATCCCCACTGCCACCCCTTTCTCCTTTTGCCTTCAATCCTTCCCAGCATCAGTATCTTTTCCAATGAGTTGGCCCTTCGCATTAGGTGACCAAAGCTTCAGCTTCAGCAACAGTCCTTCCAATGAACATTCAGGGTTGATTTCCTTTAGGATTGACTGGTTTGATCTCCTTGCAGTACAGGGGATTCTCAAGAGTCTTCTCCAGCACCACAATTCAAAAGAATCAATTCTTTGGCTCTCAGCCTTCTTTATGGTCCAAGTCTCACATCTGAGAATTGGACATGATTACTGGAAAAATAGCACTGCCTGGTGGCTCAGATGGTAAAGTGTCTGCCTGCAATGTAGGAGACCCAGGTTCAATTCCTAGGTGGGGAAGATCCCTTGGAGAAGGAAATGGCAATCCACTCCATCACTCTTGCCTGGAAAATCCCATGGACAGAGGAGCCTGATAGGCTACAGTTCATGGGGTCGCAAAGAGTCAGACACAACTGAGCAACTTCACTACTACTGGAAAAACCATAGCTTTGACTGAATGATATTGACCATCTGGTGGAGTCCATATGTAGAGTCATCTCTTGGGTTGTTGGAAAAGGGTGTTTGCTATGACCGGCATGTTCTCTTGACAAAACTCTATTAACCTATGCTCTGCTTCATTTTGCACTCTAGGGCCAAACTTGCCTGTTATTCTGGGTATCTCTCAACTTCATAATTTTGTATTCCAATTCCCTGTAATGAAAAGGACATCTTTTTTGGTGTTAGTTCTAGAAGGTGTTATAGATTTTCATAGAAACAGTCAATTTCAGCTTCTTCAGAATCAGTGGTTGGAGCATAGACTTGGATTACTGTGATTTGAATGGTTTGCCTTGGAAATGAACTGAGATCCTTCTGTCGTTTTTGAGGTTGCACCCAAGTACTGTATTTCAGACTCTTTTGTTGACTATAAGGATGACTCCATCTCTTCTATGGGATTCTTGTTCACAATAGTGGGTCCAATCATCATGCAAATTGAATGAAGAACCTTAGTTGACTTGAAACAGTCCTTTACTCCCTATCCCACTTCCATGTTTGTTTCTTTGTTTCCAGCTACCACACCGCATCTTTTACTTATCTATTTATGTTCTGTCTTCTTCCAGGAGAATGAAACTTCCTTGAAGGCAGGGATGTGCTTGTTTTGATCACTGCTATATCCACAGTATTTATTTATTTTTGACCTAGCATATAGTAGGTATCTGTATTTGCTAAATGAGTGAATTATTGAATTCATGACAGGGGTAGTAGAAAAGGTGAGAGATTGAGAGATGGGGAGAAATTTAGGACGGATTGATTGCCAACAGAATGTGGCATTGCTGAAGAGTAGGGAAGAGAGAGGAATCTATGGTAACTTTCAGGCGTCTAACTCTAGCACCAGGTTGGTGGAGGACATTGAAATAGCAGAGAGAGAGGAAAAAAAAAAAAAAATATATATATATATATATATATATTTTAAGGGTTTTTTCCTTTAAGTACTT
>NW_011495072.1:6658573-6664010 GCF_000754665.1 Bison bison bison | reverse complement strand
CTTTTTTTTTTTTAATTAAAGTAGTTTATTTGGCTTTCCAGGTGGTGCTAGTGGTAAATAACCCACTTGCCCATGCAGGAGACATAAGAGATGCTGTTTCAATCCCTGGGTTGGGAAGATCTCCTAGAGGAAGGCATGGCAACACACTCCAGTACTCTTGCCTGCAGAATACTAGAGGACAGAGGAGCCTGGTGGGCTACAGTCCATGGGAGTCACAAAGAGTTGAACATGACTGAGTGACTAACACACACAACTGGCCATAGGTGTGTGGGTTTAATTCTGGGCTTTCTCTTCTGTTCCATTGATCCAAATTTCTGTTTTTGTGCCAGTACCACACTGTTTTGATCACTGTAGCTTTGTAGTATTGTCTGAAGAAAAAAAAAAAAAAGTGGTTTTGAACTAAGTTTGGAGGACTCCTGAGTTAAACTCGCCCATTTCAGTCCATTTTAGTTCACTGATTGCTACAATGTCAATGTCCACTCTTGCCATCTCCTGTTTGACCACTTCCAATTTACCTTGATTCACGAACCTAACATTCCAGGTTCCTATGCAATATAGTTCTTTACAGCATCAGACTTTCATCACCAGTCACGTCCACAGCTGGGTGTTGTTTTTGCTTCATTCTTTCTGGAGTTATATCTCCACTGTTCTCCAGTAGCATACTGGGTACCTACCAACCTGAAGAACTCATCTTTCAGTGTCCTATCTTTTTGCCTTTTCATGCTGTTCATAGGGTTCTCAAGGCAAGAATACTGAAGTGGTTTGCCATTCCCTTCTCCAGTGGACCACATTTTGTCAGAACTTTCCACCATGACCCATCTGTCTTGGGTGGCCCTACATAGCATGGCTCATAGTTTCATTGAGTTAGACAAGGCTGTGGTCCATGTGATCAGTTTGATTAGTTTTCTGTGATTGTGGTTTTCATTCTGTCTGCCCTTGGGCAGATAAGGGTAATAAGCTTATGGAAGCTTCCTGATGGGAGAGACTGAGGGGGATACTGGGTCTTGTTCTGATGGGTGGGGCCATGCTCAGTAAATCTTTAGTCCAATTTTCTGTTGTGGACAGGGCTGTGCTCCCTCCCTATTGTTTGACCTGAGGACCAAACTATGGTTTAGGTAATGAAAATAATGGTGACCTCCTTTAAAAGGTCCCGTGCATGCACTGCAGCTCTCAGTGCCTCTGACCCTGCAGCAGGCCACCGCTGACCCACGCCTCTGTCGGAGACTGCTGGACACTTACGGGCAAGTCTGGGTCAGTCTCTTGTGGGGTCACTGCTCCTTTCTCCTGGGTCCTAGTGTGCACAGGTTTTGTCTGTGCCCTCCTGGGTCCTGGTCTGTTTCCCCAGTCCTGCGTAACTTCTGGTGGCTCTATGGTGGGGTTAAAGCAACCTCCTCCAAGAGGGCTTATGCCATACCCAGGTCTGCTGCACCCAGAGCCCCTGCCCCTGTGGCAGGTCACTGCTGACCTGTACGTCTGCAGGACATTCAAACACTCAAAGGAAGGTCTGGCTCAGTCTCTGCTGGGTCTCCTGGTGTGCACAAAGTTTTGTTTGAGCCCTCTGAGTGTCTCTGGAGGATATGGGTTTTGATTCTAAATGTGATTTCGCCCCTCCTATCATCTTTCTGGGGCTTCTCATTTGCTCTTAGACATGGGGTATCTTTTTTTGGTAGGATCAAGCATCCTCCTGTCTACAGTTCTTCAGCAGTGAGTTGTAATTTTGGAGTTGTCTCAGGAGATGAGCGTACATCCTTCTAGTCCACCTTTAACAGTTGCCATAAAGACTTAACTGTCTTTAACAGTTGCCATTCAATATCACAGTAATCCAAGTCTATGCCCCAACCAGTAATGCTGAAGAAGCTGAAGTTGAAGTGCTGTATGAAGACCTACAAGACCTTCTAGAGCTAACACCCAAAAAAGCCATCCTTTTCATTATTGGGGACTGGAATGCAAAAGTAGGAAGTCAAGAGATACCTGGAGTAACAGGAAAATTTGGCCTTGGAGTACAAAATGAAGCATGGCATAGGCTAACAGAGTTTTGCCAAGAGAACACACTGGTCATAGCAAACACCATCTTCCAACAACACAAGAGAAGACTCTACACACGGACATCACCAGATGGTCAATACCAAAATCAGATTGATTATATTCTTTGCAGCCAAAGATGGAGAAGCTCCATACAGTCAGCAAAAACAAAACTGGGAGTTGACTGTGGCTCAGATCATGAACTCCTTATTGCAAACTTCAAACTTAAATTGAAGAAAGTAGGGAAAACCACTAGACCATTCAGGTATGACTTAAATCAAATCCCTTACAATTATACAGTAGAAGTGACAAATAGATTCAAGGGATTAAATCTGATAGACACAGTACCTGAAGAAGTATGGACAGAGGTTCATGACACTGTACAGGAGGCAGTGATCAAAACCATCCCCAAGAAAAAGAAATGCAAAAAGGCAAAATGGTTGTTTGAGGAGGTCTTACAAATAGCTGAGAAAAGAAGAGTAGCTAAAGGCAAAGGAGAAAGGAAAGATATTCCCATTTGAATGCATAGTTCCAAAGTATAGCAATGAGAGAGAAGAAAGCCTTCCTTAATGATCAATGCAAAGAAATAGAGGAAAATAATAGAATGGGAAAGACTAGAGATCTCTTCAAGAAAATTAGAGATACCAAGGTTACATTTGATGCAAGACAGGCACAATAAAGGACAGAAATGGTATGGACCTAACAGAAGCAGAAGATATTAAGAAGAGGTGGCAAAATACACAGAAGAACTATAAAAAAAGATCTTCATGACCCAGATAATCATGATGGCGTGATCACTCATCTAGAGTCAGACATCCTGGAATGTGAAGTCAAGTGGGCCTTAGGAAGCATCACTACAAACAAAGCAACTGGAAGTGATGGAATTCCAGTGGAGTTATTTCAAACCCTAAAAGATGATGCTGTTAAAGTGCTGCACTCAATATGAGAGCAAATTTGGAAAACTCAGCAGTGCACAAGACTGGAAAAGGTCAGTTTTCATTCCAACCCCAAAGAAAGGCAATGCCAAAGAATGCTCAAACTACCATACGATTGCACTCATCTCACATGCTAGTAAAGTAATGCTCAAAATTCTCCAAGACAGGCTTCAATAGTACATGAACTGTGAACTTCCAGATGTTCAAGCTGGTTTTAGAAAAGGCAGGGGAGCCAGAGATCAAATTGCCAACATCCGGTGGATCATAGAAAAAGCGAGAGAATTTCCATTAAATATCTACTTCTGCTTCATTGACTATGCTAAAGCCTTTGACTATGTTGAGCACAACAAACTGGGAAATTCTTAAAGAGATGGGAATACCAGACCACTTTACCTGCCTCCTGAGAAATCTGTATGCAGGTCAAGAAGCAACAGTTAGAACCAGACATGGAACAATGGACTGGCTCAAAATTAGGAAAGGAGTACATCAAGGCTGTATATTGTCACCTTGCTTATTTAACTTATATGCAGTACATCAAGTGAAATGCCGGGCTGGATGAAGCATAAGCTGGAATCAAGATAGCTGGAAGATATATCAATAGCCTTAGATATGCAGATGACTTTCAGGTCATCAGACGACTGAGCGACTTCACTTTCACTTTTCACTTTCATGCATTGGAGAAGGAAAGGGCAACCCACTCCAGTGTTCTTGCCTGGAGAATCCCAGGGACGGGGGAGCCTGGTGGGCTGCTGTCTCTGGGGTCGCACAGAGTCGGACACGACTGAAGCGACTTAGCAGTAGCAGCATGCAGATGACACCACACTTATGGCAGAAAGTGAAGAAGAACTAAAGAGCCTCTTGATGAAAGTGAAAGAGAGTGAAAAAGTTGGCTTAAATCTCAACATTCAGAAAACTAAGATCATGGCATCTGGCCCCATCACTTCATGGCAAATAGATGAGGATACAATGGAAACAGTGACAGACTTTATTTTTGGGGGCTCCAAAACCACTGCAGATGGTGACTGCAGCCATGAAATTAAGACGCTTGCTCCTTGGAAGAAAGCCATGACCAACCTAGACAGCATATTAAAAAGCAGCAAAGGTCCATCTAGTCAAAGCTATGGTTTTTCCAGTAGTCATGTATGGATGTGAGAGTTGGGCTATAAAGAAAACTGAGTGCCAAAGAATTGATGCTTTTAAACTGTGGTGTTGGAGAAGACTCTTGAGAGTCACTTGGACTGCAAGGAGATCCAACCAGTTCATCCTAAAGGAAATCAGTCCTGAATATTCATTGGAAGGACTGATGTTGAAGCTGAAACTCCAATACTTTGACCACTGATTCAATAGAATACACCAGATACACCAGATTGGTGTATTCAATAGAGTACACCAATGAGTCAGAAGAACTGACTCATTGGAAAAGACTCTGATGCTGGGAAATATTGAAGGCAGGAGGAGAAGGGGATGACAGAAGATGAGACTGTTGGATGGCATCACCAATGTGATGGACATGAGTTTGAGCAAGCTCTGGGAGTTGGTGATGGACAGGGAAGCCCGACGTGCCGCAGTCCATGGGGTTGTAAAGAGTCAGACACGACTGAGCGGCTGAACTGAACTGGAAGACCCCTGGGAGTGAATGCCTGGGGGTTTCCTGGGACCATTTCAGAGGCCGTTGAAAGGAGGAAGAGGAGTGCTCCAACCAAAGAACATCTGCCATTGTCTATTTTGTTATTGGTTTTCTTACTTTTGTTTGGTTTAACTTTTAGTAATGAGATCAGAAATTATATCGATAATAGATTACAATTACTGAGTTCTTACTGTGTCCTGAATATTAAGTAAGCATTAAAAAATGGATTATCTGGTGTATTCTAAACATCTCATGTGACACTAGTCTTCTGCTCTTTCTATAGACCAGGAAACTGAGGCAGAAGAGAGATTAAGTGATTTGCCTACGGTCACAGTGTAGAGCACTGTGATTCCTGGATATACAGTCTACAGAGAAAATACACAACTGTGTAGACCAATGGAGAACAAAGTATCACCTTCACTACCTATTACAGCTCTCATATGTAGGACTTCTCCAGTGGTCCAGTGGTTAAGAGTCCGCCTTGCAATGCAGGGGACACCGGTTCTATCCCTGCTCTGAGAGGATCTTACATGCTGCAGAGCTGCTAAGCCTCTGTGCCACAGCTACCGAGCCCCGGTTCTACAGCCTTCGAGCCACAACTGAGCCCATGTCCCAGAGCCCATGCTCTGCAACAAGAAAAGCCACTGCACTGAGAAGCAAGCCTGCCGCAACAAAGAACCAGGTGCACAGCTAAAACAATAACTAACTAAATAAATAAAATCATTTTTCTAAAAAGCTCTCATATCTAGTAAAATGAGGTTGTTAATGTCCTTTCCTTGTACACATGTCCACAAGGCCTGAAGAAACTGAGGCACACTCACTTGATGGGTTGGGTGGCTTGGGGCGGGAGGAG
>NW_011495072.1:6632119-6658437 GCF_000754665.1 Bison bison bison | reverse complement strand
GGGAGGGAGGAAGGGAGGGAGGGAGGAAGGACACTGCCAGCTTTCTCTGCTCACCCGCCAATCAGGAACGGGGGGCGGAGTCAGGCAGGAGTGTCAGCTCTGATAGGTCCCTTTCCGGCAAGGAGATGTCAGCAATGGGAAGAAGAGCCTGCCTAAGGGTGAGCTCCCCTGTGAGATGAGGCTCTGGGGTGCAGAGAGTTCCTAAAATGGCCAGCAGTGGCCAGAAAACCAGTAAAACCGACTGCTGGGAGAGAAACAGTCACCAGTTTTTGAAGATCTACAACAAAGAATCTAAACCAGGGTCAAGAAGGCAGAATCATCAAAAAGAAATTGGTCTGGTGGGGACTGTGGGGAGCCTGTGTCCCATCTGAAGAGCAGCTCTGCTCCGAACTAGCCAATTCTTGCCACCAGGGAATGTGGACTCAGGGTTGCCTCCTTTTCCATTTTTGGGGGTCTGTTTTTTATTTGTATAGCTAGAAATCTTTATTTTTGTGTAAAATCCTCTGACTTTTAAATATTGTTCCCTTCCTCCTCCAAACACTCTGTGGTCCAAACCAATAACCTTGCATGCCCTCTGATTTGTGTCCTCTGACAAGGATTCTTAACTTCTTTGGGCCATAAGATTTTGATGAAAACTGTTTTTTTCTTAGGGGGAAGAAATGTGTTAACAAACATAAAATCATGGCCGTTCTTTGTGGGCATCCCTGTACCCCTGGAATCATCCAGTTCTGAAGGCACAGTTTGTAGATGCAAAAGTGCCAGGGGCTTCTTGTGAACAGACCCGAGGCCTAGGAAGGTACAAGCCTGGATGAGGTGTGTCCTGTACCTGAAAGAGATGGTGGAGTTGTTGGGGTCACTACGTCCACCCTATTAACCATACCTTGTATAGGGAGCGGTCTGAGAGGCCTGAGCGCTCGCTGGGAGAAGGTAGAATAGCAGGTATGGAGGGAGTGAAGAAGCCTTGATGGATTGGGTGCTTTGAACTGGACTTTGAGGGTTGGTAGAACTTTAAAAGAGATGGGGCTTCCCTGGTGACTCGGTGGTAAAGAATCCCCCTGCCAATGCAGGAGACACGAGTTCAATCCCTGATCTGGGAAGATCCCACGTGCCACAGAGCAATTAAGCCCATGAGCCACAACTGCTGAGCCTGTGCTCTACAGCCTGGGAGCTGCAACTAGAGAAGCCACCACAATAAGAAGCCCACTCAATGCAACTAGAGAAAAGCCCGGGCAGCAAAGAAGACCCAGGATAGCCAAAATAAATATAATTTTATTTAATAAATAAATTTTTTAAAAACAGAACTTTAAAAGAGGAAATGAATCCTTTTTCTGCTCTTGGGCATAAAGGAAGGGTATGGATTTAAAGCTGGGATGTCCTAAATGCCAAGGATATCTGCACGGAGGACAGATTTTACATCCAAGAGGCTGTCCTTCTAACCACTCGTGTGTCCCAGCCAGGCTCCTGAACTTTCCCAGGTGGATGACAGCCCATCTCCAGCTCAGCCTATTAAAGACTGTGGATCTGCTCTTAATTGGTAGCAGGGAGGAGCTGAACTCCATGTACTTGTCAAATAGCATAACATTGAGCTTCCTGCAGCTCAACATTAACCAAATGCTCGGTTGCAAAAAATAGCATCAGTGGAGGCAAAAGACATGCATTCCCTCTGGATTCCGTGTCTTATCTACAGATAAGTCAGACCTACAGAGACCTTCAGAGAGCTGGGTGCTGGCACCTATCATTTTGGCCTTTGGTTGGCTAGCTTTTTAGAACAGGACTTCTCTGCTATGCCACTGGCCTAACGATGTCCTTATCATAAGAATGTTAAGAATGTGGTTTACTTTATTAGCAAGTTTCTATAATACTTTTTGGATACTTGTGTAGCAGCCTTCAATAATCCTTGTGTGTGTGTGTGCTCAGTCGCTCAGTTATGTCCAACTCTTTTGCAACCCTATGGACTGTAGCCCGACATGCTCCTCTGTCCACGGGATTCTCCAGGCAAGAATACTAGAGTGTGGTTGCCATTTCCTCCTTCAGGGGATCTTCCTCCTTCAGGGAATCTTCCCAACCCAGGGATTGAACCTGCATCTCCCACAGTGGCAGGTGGATTATTTACCACCGGGCCACATGGTAATTCATGTCTCTCACTAGTCACTGCCCCCACTGAGTAGCGTCATCCTGTGTGACCAGTAGGAGTCATCTGAAATGACGGACTGTGACTTCTGAAGCTAGATCATCATCAGGTACTGCGCCTTCCACCCCATCCTGCCCACTCTGGGGGAATTTGGCTGCTTGTTACGAGGACACTCCATCAGCCCTAAGGAGAGGTCTGTGTGGTAAGGGACCAAGGCCTCCATTCTCCATCTTCCAACAAGAACCTGCCAGTCTTGGAAGTGGATCTCCAGCCCCTCATTTTGTAAGCTATTTTTTTTGTTGTTGTTGTTACAAATTTTCATATCTCTAAATAACAAGCTTAAACTTCTACTTCCTGATTTTTTTCTTGTTTGAAGTGTTATCAATTTCCTACTTTTTCATTTTTATAGTGAGAAATACAATTACACCCAAACTAGCAGATTAAAGCAATAAACATTATTATCTCTCACAATGACTTTCTTCTCCTCTCATTATGGCATAGATGTGATCAACATTATATTGATATTTCATGGTTACATAATTAGGACCACAGAAATGCTATTTGTAGCAGTGCTATTAGTCTTTCTTTCTTACACTGTTTTGTTTGTTTATGCTGGGGATAATTATTACCAGTCTTTATGCTTAATTTCTAAGTATTTATCATTATTTCATGCCAAACATTCCTTTAGTTGTCTAAACTCTTCAATACTTTCAAACATATCAGGTAGTCCATCAGTTTCCTCTGATGGAGAAGACAGCTCCTACAACATTCTGGTTCTCTCTGATGGGTAGTACCCTGGAACTGTCCTAACTTTCATCTTGGAGACTCCCTTTGCCCCTCTTTTGTTTTGGATTCCCTTTTTCTTGATTTTAATACATTTGTATTTAAAAGCACAGTAAATTGCATACCTTCTCCTGTTGCCTTATATTGGCTGTTAGGAGGCCAATCTATGATCATTTTTATTTTTTTTGTTTAGGCTGCATTTGGTCATCATTACTGCACACAGGCTTTCTCTAGTTGCAGAGAATGGGGTCCACTCTGTAGCTGAGATGCACGAGCTTCTTGTTGCGGTGGCTTCTCTTGTTGCAAAGCCTGGGCTCTAGAGCATGGGCTCAGTAGTTATGATGCATGGGCTTAGTTGCCTCGCAGCATGCGGAATCTTAGTTCCTCAACCAGGGATTGAACCCATGTCCTCTGCAGTGGCAGGCGGATTCTTAACCACTGGATCACCAGGGAAGTCCTCAATTTATGATCATTTGTAGTAAAAGAAACTTATGGAATGTATTTTGGGCATTTTCACCTTACCTTGAATTTATTCTATTCTAATTTTGCTTTTTCTTTTGATTCATGATCTAAGTATTTTAAAAATCTTGTTATATTCAATATATTTTTGTTAATATATCCCTTTGCCCAAGATAGACAAAAGCCCTCTGAAGTGTCAAAGTATTGAATACAAGGCAAAACTCTGGAGGCGGAGCAAAGCATCAGGAACCAGCAATGAAAGAACAGGGGGGAAGTTAAACACTGAGAGGTGGATCTGGAGTTGGGAGGAGGGGGAAATAAGAACAGGTTTAAACAGTGGGGAAGCCAGAACAGTTTCTCTGTGCCTGCCTGGTTCAGTGGAGGCATTAAATTGGGGATTAGAAGGAATGTTGACACCTCTCTATGTCCCATTATGGGCTGCTTCCCTTTCCCATTCCCAACTCTACTGGCTCCTGGCCCTTCTTCCTGCTTCTCAGGCACCCACCTCAGCATTCTTGCCATTTTTGGAGGAAGCTGGGGAAAGAGAAAATGGGGAAGTCATCAAAATTTAGAGTAATCTCATTAACAGATACCAGTCTTATTTTACAGGGAGCAGAAAGCTGTGTACACATTACTATTTCAGGAAAGATGGAAAATTCATTGCATCCAGGGGTAAAGGTGTCCCTTCTTCAATCCATATGGGTCCTTTCAGCTGTGCCGTTGCTCTGCCCTCATCACCTTCTCAGGGATCCCCTATCGTCAGTTTTCCCATCTTTCTTGCATCTTCCAGTAGTCATGTACAGATGTGAGAGCTGGACTATAAAGAAAGCTGAGCGCCAAAGAATTGATGCTTTTGAACTGTGGTGTTGGAGAAAACTCTTGAGAGTCCCTTGGACTGCAAGGAGATCCAACCAGTCCATCCTAAAGGAAATCAGTCCTGAATATGTATTAGAAGGACTGATCTGAAGCTGAAGCTCCAATACTTTGGCCACCTGATGCGAAGAACTGACACTGGAAAAGACTCTGATGCTGGGAAAGATGGAAGGCGGGAGGAGAAGGGGATGACAGAGGATGAGATGGTTGGATAGCAACACTGACTCAATGGATATGAGTTTGAGCAAGCTCCAGGAGTTGCTGATGAACAGGGAAGCCTGATGTGCTGCAGTCCATGGAGTTGCAAAGAGTCAGACATGACCGAGCGACTGAACTGAACTTGAATCTTCAATCTTTTCCTCTATCCCCAAACCTTTCCTCTAAAGATACTCAAGTTGTTCTCATTCTTCAAAAATTCTTAAAAAAATTTTAAAGTTTTATGTAAGTATAGGTAATTTACAATGTTTCAGGTGTATAGCAAAGTGGTTCAGATATATATATATATATACACATATATATACCTTTTCAGATTCTTTTCCATTATAGTTTATTATAAGATATTGAATGGTTCCATGTGCTGTATGTTCTCATTCTTTTAAAATTCCTTCCTTGATTCCCTCTCGTCCCAGTTCCATCTCCCTCTTTCTCTTCTTAGCCAGATCTCTTGAAAAAGTTTTCTGTACCTGCTGCTTTTATTTTCTCTGTTGTGACCACAGGCCTTTTGGTTGCTGTACTCATCTCAGTCTTGATGTTATTTGACCTGTTTGCATTATCTGATGAATCTGACTTCCTCCTCCTTTTCATGACTCATTAAAAATTTCTTTGTTTATTTTATTTTTGACTGTGTCGGGTCTTCGTCGCTGTGCAGGCTTTTCTTTACTTGTGGCGAGCGGGGCCACTCTAGTTGTGGAGTACAGGCTCCCCTTGTGGTGGCTTCTCTTGTTGCGGAGCATGGACTCTAGGGTACTCAGGCGTTAGTAGTTGCAGCTCCCAGGCGCTGAAGCACAGAGAGCCTCAATAGCTGTATCGCATGGGCTTAGTTGCTCTGCATTATGTGGGATCTTCCTGGATCAGGGATCAAACCCATGTGTCCTGCATTGGCAGGCGGAATTTTTTTAGCACTGAGCCCCACCACTCACTTTTAATCTCATCTCCTCTGGTCTCTCTTCTTTCCTTTATTCACAGTTTCTATTCCCCCACTCATCCCTTAAACGAATGGTTCGTTCTTGGCCCTCTTCTTTCAGCTCTAAGTTCTCCCTGATGTATCATCTCCTCCAGGGGCTCCACATTTCAGTGCTGCCAAATGTGGATATTTCCAACTCAGGGCCTCTCCTGACTTGCATTCCTGTGTGTACAACCTACTGAAAGTTAAACTCAGTCTCTCCAAAACTGAATTCATTGTCTTGCCCAAGCCTGCCTCCTCATGGGTTTCCTGTTCCGGAGAAGGACATGGTCACCTGAACTTGGGGTCCGAAAAGAAGCTTGGAACTAAAGAGGTGGCCATGGGGAATGGGAAGGGAGACCAAGGACGTGCGATAGGAGGAGGGAGGGAGAATCCAGAATCACATGGCTTGGTGTCCAGCCAGATGTCAGACAGAGAATTGGTCAGATGTGGTCAGAGGAGACTGGCTTCTCTCCATCCCATGGCTGCTGCTTTAGATCAGGCTTCCAATGTTTCCACAACCCCTTAAGTGGTCTCCTCACCTTCAAGCTTCCCTCATAGAAAATTTCTGTGTCCAGAGAGGTTATTAAAATGCATCTCTGGGTGTGATATTCTCCTGTGTAAAGCCACACTGGCACCCATGAGTTTAGGGAAAACCTAGACTCCCCATCTTGTTCTGAGAGGCTCTTCAGAGCAGTGTCTAGCCTGTGTCTCCAACCTCAGCTCTGTGGGGCCCTTGTTCGCACTCTTTTAAGCCTCAATGCCATTGAGCTTGCCATTTCCTATACCTGAAGCCTCTGTTCCCACCTTCTATCCTTCCAGTACAGCCCAAGCCCCCCTCTTCTGGCCTTCGTGGCCCTAGCCCCTCGGCCCAAGCTAGGTGCAGGCCCTCTCTCTGGGTCCCCTCATCCTCGTCTCTGTCAGACACCATCACTCATACTGCAATCATTTGTTTCCTTTTCTGTAAACTGCAGATGTGAGGATGGGACCTACTTTTTTAAAGCTCTACAATTCTAGCACCTGGCACAGTTTGGCCTGTTGTAGATGTTTAACTGAATGAATGACCACATCGCAGAAGAAAATATTGTCGATACTCCTCTCTTACTTCACAGTTTACACATTAATAATAACAATTTTTGTGTGTGTGTGAATTTTAGGTACATGGGATCGGATTAATCTACTCCTCAGCTCGTGGAATACTACCACATTGGTCCATGAAAACCCTTGCCATTCATTCATTCATTTCATCCCCATTCCTTAGTCCTATTACTGTTCTAATTTGTTTAGGGCTGAATTTTTGAAAACTGTGAATGACTGTTTTGTGAGCATATATTTTATTATTTTTTGTGAGTATATGCTTTAAATTTATGTGACTGGCATTGTGTTAGAGAGCATTATACTTCTTGCATTTTCTATTCAGGGCCAGGTATTTAAGATCCAGCCATGTTGCCAGGTGTTCACCTAGCCTATTGCTTTTTTGTTTTGTTTTCTTTTTTTTTTAAATTTGATTTTATTTTTAAACTTTACAAATTGTATTAGTTTTGCCAAATATCAAAATGAATCCGCCACAGGTATACATGTGTTCCCCATCCTGAACCCTCCTCCCTCCTCCCTCCCCATACCATCCCTCTGGGTCGTCCCAGTGCACCAGCCCCAAGCATCCAGTATCGTGCATCGAACCTGGACTGGCAACTTGTTTCATACATGATATTATACATGTTTCAATGCCATTCTCCCAAATCTTCCCACCCTCTCCCTCTGCAACAGAGTCCATAAGACGGTTCTATACATCAGTGTCTCTTTTGCTGTCTTGTACACAGGGTTATTGTTACCATCTTTCTAAATTCTATATATATGCGTTAGTATACTGTATTGGTGTTTTTCTTTCTGGCTTACTTCACTCTGTATAATAGGCTCCAGTTTCATCCACCTCATTAGAACTGATTCAAATGTATTATTTTTAATGGCTGAGTAATACTCCATTGTGTATATGTACCACAGCTTTCTTATCCATTCATCTGCTGATGGACATCTAGGTTGGAAGCCTATTGCTTTTAACTGCTTTATTGTTATCCTAAAAATAAACATTTAGGACTTCCCTGATGGTCCAGTGGTTAAGAATTTGCCTGCCAATACCAGGGACGTGGGTGCCATCCCTGGTCCAGGAAGATTCCACATGCTGCAGGCCAGCTAAGCCTGTGTGCCACAACGACTGCAGCCCAAGCCCTACAGCCTGTGCTTTGTAGCAAGAGAAGGCACTTAAATGAGAAGCCCATGCACTGCAACAGAGAGTAGCCCCCACTCACTGCAACCAGAGAAAGCCCAAGGGCAGCGACGAAGGCCCAATGCAGTTCTAAGTGAACAAATAAATAAAATGTTTAAAAAATAATAAAAATAAACATTTAAACAGACTTTTTTGTTCCCATGATCTCTTTGTTTTGTTTTTTAATTTGATCCTCATATCAACAACATGAGGAAGTCAGAACAAATGTTAACATCTCCATTTGCCTGAGAATATAGCTCAGAGATTAAGTGAACTGCTGAAGTCACAGCACTTTTGTGGCAGAACTCGAATGATTCCCTGTTCTCTAACGCCAAGCTTCAAGGATCACACTCGTTTCTCCATGGGGGTGTGGCCATTGCTCTAAGGATGTGATAGAGCCGAGCTTGCTCTGACTATTAGGGGATGCAGTGTCCTGGGGCAAACCTCACAAGATGTCTTCCTCCTCCAGCGTCCCTGCCTCCTCAAAGTCAGGCTAGAAGGAGCATCTGGGCAGTTAGAGATGGAGGTAGGAAGGGCAATAGCTTTGCGGGTGTTGGAATCCATGGGGCCAGGGATGTGTGGTGATCGCTGTGTGTAATGGACATTTGCCTCTCTCTTCTTCATTTACTTTCCTGAGTCATTATTGCTCTTCCTGTAGGAAACACCCCATCCCCCCAAAGCCCAGTCCCCTGGAAGTTACCCCATCTGCCCACGCTCACCACTGCCTTCGTCTCAGGAGCAGGTGTCCAAGCTGCAAGTTCTAACAGACACCTGTGCTTGTTTTTCTAATAATAAAAATAAAAGACTATAAATGCCAGGTGAACCCTATGTAGACTCTAGCCATGAGGGAGAGTTTGAGGGCACTGCCTTTCACCTATCCTCTCCTCATTGCTGGAAAAATACATAATTATAATCACAACTAAGTTGTGATTAATCATAAGACCACTGTTTACAAAGTATCTATTACTTCATTTAATATACACATCTCCAACACAACGTTGTTACCACTGGCCTCTTTTTAGAGATGAGAAAATTGAGGCTCAGAGAGATTAAATGACTCCCCAAGGTCACACAGCAAAGAGTAGCACAGTTGGGACTCAGATCTCAATCTTCTAGTCACAGATGCTATGCCTTATCCGTTATACACTATCAAGGGCAGATGTCCAATTTCCTGTAAGAGAATTCCAGGTTTGTGCCTGAGACTCAGCACGGAGATGATATAAAAGGAAGTTGCTCATCTCTCTCCAGTGAGTGCCCTAACTGGAACAACAGTATCATCTGTCATGTAGCAACTCTGCCCTCAGCCACTGCTGGGTGTGCAACTCGTTCTCAGGTTTCCGTCTGTCTTCAGGGTGACAAAGCCATGTCTCAGTGAATCACAGGTGACTGATTAAAACACATGCTCTCCTGGGCTCCTTGGTTAATGCTTTCCCCAAGTAGGCAGGAGTGCAAAGGGTGTCGAAGTTGTTGCAGGATCAAAAGACAGCAGAGGAAGAACTAAAGAGGGACAAAGGAATGGAAGGGGAGAAAGAGAAAAGGAGAGAAGGAAGGAAGGATTGCCCATATTTTCCAAGGAAAATAGGTAAACTTTGTGAGTCTGTTAACAAATTTACATTTTCTAGTATTTAAAAAGTGCGTCCAGGTTTGTGCCTGAGACTCAGCACGAAGATGATATTATAAAAGGAAGTTGCTCATCTCTCTCCAGTGAGTGCCCTAACTGGAACAACAGTATCATCCGTCATGTAGCAACTCTGCCCTGAGCCACTGCTGGGTGTGCAACACAGGTGTGACTCTCAGCAAGATATTGTGTTTTAAGTACAAATATTATTATCCAACTTTACCAATGAGGAAGCTGAGATTCTTGGAGATTAGAGATCTTGGAGACAGCCTAGAAGAACAGGAAAGATTGTAAGTTTTGATGCCTGACAGACCTGGATTCAGATCCAGACTAGCTATGAATTACCAACATGGTCTTTTTTTTTTTTTTTTTAGCATCTCTCAACTTTTGTTTTCTCTTCTGGAAAACTCAGGACAATGACAACACCAATTTGTTGCTGTTGTTGTTGTTTAGTCACTAAGTCGTGTCTGACTCTTTGTGACTTCATGGACTGTCAGTCACCAGGCTTCTCTGTCCTTCACTATCTTCCGGAGTTTGCTCAAACTCATGTCCACCGAGTTTGTGATGCCATCCAACCATCTCGTCCTCTGTCGTCCCCTTTTCCTCCTGCCTTCAATCTTTCCCAGCATCAGGGTCTTTTCCAATGAGTCAGCTCTTCGAATCAGGTGGCCAAAGTAGAGCTTCAGTTACAGCACCAACCCCTCAGGGTTATTCTGAGGATTAAATATGATATTACATGGCACAAGAGCTCAATAGATGCTAGCTATCTTGTTTCTATTGTTTCTGTATTATTGTCATTACTTATTGTTACTAAAGTATCAGGCAGTATTAATACTTGCAATGTATTGCAACAAATGTTTACCCCTACAGGACCCCACATCCTCACTTCCCAGAAGTATCACAGCTAGTTGTTGTTGGAGGCAGGCTGACCATGACTTTGATTTTAGTACTGGGATTCTTCCACAGTAACTTGTTGCCCACTTCTCTATTTAGCAACTTAAAAATGCAACTAGACCATACCATATATCTCCATGACACTAATATTCTTTCCATTTCCAAAGGGATATCCAGATATTCTAAGATCAATTTTTCAAAATATCCAATTATCCTCTGTTGCTTGGGAAGGGCCCGTATGTGTGCCGTCTACATCACAGCCTAGTATCATAATTTCCTCTAATTATTTTTAAGTTGGAGTAGACAATCAATTTTGTACAAACAATAAACTAGGAAGCCTGAAAATAATGGGGAGAGTTTAATGTTGAGATTAATCTTAAAGTAAAGTTAATCAACACATAATCATCTTTGTGATACTTGGTGATTAGGTATAAATGAAAGCTATTTGTGTAAATGAAAATAGTCAGTAATATTTTGTGTAATCAAGCCAAGCACCCACAGGGGTGAAGGGGGAGAGCAGTGGTCCTGAACGTGGGTGGATAATACAGTTAGAGCTCCCTGTGTCTCTAACTTGCTTGAGGAAAGGATTGGTCACTGGGTCCCTAAGATGTTTATTACAATGCCTGGCAATCATAAGTATTCAATATACATTCACTCCTCCTCTTCCACATCTATTTCTTCTCCTTTACTTTCCACTTCCCATTATGATTATTGTTACTATTATTCCTTAGCCTTAACTAACTTAATGGTCCCAGGACTGCTACCTTAGTTTCTAGTGTTTGAATGACTGATGATGAGCTAGGGGTTTGAAAACCCTTGTTCAGACATTCAAAAAGAAGGGGGAAAAATCTACTTTGGAAAAAATAATTTTAGGATTCATTAGAAAAGTCTAATAACCAATGATCCTTTCTTAGATAAAAAAGCAATAAACGAAGAGTCAGATTATAGTCATTTTTGAATACTCCAAGGTTGCTGGAGTTAAAGGCACAGAACGGCAACAAAGAAAAAGTGGCTTTCTGTAGTGAAGGGTAATCATACACTCTAGGTATTTGGGGATTTCTGCCTAGCCCTCTGTGGCCCCACTGTCGCATGGGATGACTTCCCAATATGAGTTAGTATATGTCCACAACTAAGATTCTGGCATCCGGTCCCATCACTTCATGGCAAATAGATGGGGAAAAAATGGAAACAGTAACAGACTTTATTTTCTTGGGCTCCAAAATCACTGCAGATGGTGACTGCAGCCATGAAATTAAAAGGTACTTGCTCCTTAGAAAAAAATCTATGACAAACCTAGACAGCATATTGAAAAGCAGAGACATCACTTTGCCTACAAAGATCCATATAGTCAAGGCTATGGTTTTTCCAGTAGTCATGTATGGATGTGACAGGTGGACCATAAAGAAGGTTGAGTGCTGAAGAATCGATGCTTTTGAACTGTGGTGCTGGAGAGAACTCTTGAGAGTCCCTTGGACTGCAAGGAGATCAAACCAGTCAATCCTAAAGGAAATCAACCCTGAATATTCATTGGAAGGGCCGATGCTGAAGCTCCAACACTTTGGCCACCTGATGGAAAGAGTTGTCTTATTGGAAAATATCCTGATGTTGGGGAAGATTGAGGGCAGGAAGAGAAGGGGGCAACAGAGGATGAGATGGTTGGATGGCATCATCAACTCAATGGACATGAGTCTGATCTAATTCCAGGAGATAGTGAAGGACAGGGAAGCCTGTGGGTGTGCTGCAGTCCATGGGGTCACAAAGAATTGGACACGACTGAGTGACTGAACAACAGCAACATATGTCCACCTGGCTGAAATTGGATTGGATCAGCTGTTGGTACTTGACTCAGCTGAGCCAATCAGATTCTTCCTCCTGAGAACCTGTGATTCATGAGCAGTGGGTTCCTGTGTATGGCTTGAACTGAGGAAGTATGAACTTGAGAGCTGAATAATGGTCTCATGTAGAGAGAAGCAGAAACAAACAGAAACAAAAAGTCTATGGCAGAAGAGAGAAGAATCAAAGAGAGGTACAGAGAGAAACAGATATGAGTGTCTACGTGATTCTAAAGAAAAAGAAAAATAGAAAATGGTCCGTTACTTTCCCATGGCTTCTAGTTTAGATCTGTCCCGAGACCCGTATCCTCTCCCTGATTCTTGGTTCTGTGAGATATTCTTGTATCCATATGATCCATTTTCCTATTTTGTTGAAGTTAGCCCAAGTGGGTATTTATTATTTGCAACCAAAAAGGGCCTTAAGCAAACACATTGCTTAGTCAGCTTGGTTTCCCAGCACCTTTTACCAAAGGAAGAGGAGTTTGGATAATTTTGTTGAGAAATGGTATTGCCCAAAATAGACACGGCTGCTTCCTTCTTCGAGGCTAATGCCAAGCCTACTTAACTTACTTTAAATCACTTTCCTCCTCCTCCTTCCTGGCCTGGAGTAATCAGGCCAGAATGGGAATGGATGAATATGGTGATGAGGAGTGGGGGTGGGCAGACAGGGACAGGACACAAACAGCTGTACTGGAGACTTCCTGTCCTGTGTGATCACGTATTCTCAGAAGAGCAGCAACTGCCCAGGACTCAACATCTAAAGCTCAGAGTTTTCCTCGTCAGACTCTGCCTCCTGCAGACTTTTCAAGAGGTTCAAGGAACCTGCTGCCACAGTTCTAGCTGCCGGACCTGGCCACCCCCACCACTCCCCGTAGTGGATCTGGAGTTCAGAACAGCTTTCCAAGGGACTGCAAAGTCAGCGGGCCAGCAAATACAGAGTACTAAGGGGAATGGAGAAACCAGTTTCCAAGAACACGAGCCCACTTCCATTTATTACACATGGATACAAGGCATCTGAGAAGAGCACTAAATATGGACTTAATTAAAAAAAAAAATCCTTCATTTTCTTCTATGTCCCCTGTGGCAGAAAAACTCATTTTCCCAAGCAGTTTGAAGTGGTGAGAGATGCAGAATGACTGGCAAGGGCCTCCAAATGTATTCTCTGTGTTGGAAGTAATTAAAAATCCGGAAAATGTTTACATATGTGAGTTTGGTTAGAACAGCAATGTCCCAAGTTTGGGGTAGGTCAGGCCTATCTGTGTGTGGAGGATAACTATGTCTCACTGAGCAGAGACTTCCTCTAGGGAAAAACTGAGGAGGACTCTCTGAGTTTCATTCAAGAACACTGTGTGATGGATTTCTGAATGTGAAGTCCTAATACCATCCAGAAATTCTAGGAGAAAATTTTCTCTGATCATGCAACCAGCATGCGTTTGATGGACACCTGCTTGGGCCACAATGCTGACCTGGGAGCAGCAAAAGACACTAGTAATTCACCCAAAGCAAGGATCCCACTTTGAGGACCTTAGTGTTTCATTCATGCATTCATGAAGCACCTTTCATGTGCCAGATACTTTCTAGTCATCAGAATAGTGAACCCCAGTAGATGAGGCCCCTGCTCCCATAGTTTAAATTCCTTTTTAATTTAAAAAAAATTTATTTTTGTTTATTATTTTTTGGCTGGGCTGGGCCTTTGTTGTGGCATGTGGGCTTCTCTTGTTTCGGAGTATGGGTTCTAGAGCTCATGGGCTCAGTAGTTGTAGCACAGGCTTAGTTGCCCGACCTGGGATTGAATCCATGTCCCTTACATGAGAAGGCAGGTTCTCAGCCACTGGACCACTAGGGAAGTCCCATCCACAGTTGAAATTCTAACGGAGAGAGACAAAATAAAGCAAGAGAGTTAATGAAAAATAAATGTATATGCTCATTTTCAGAGACTAAAGGAAATAAAACAGGGCAATGGGATGAAGTGGGGTTGGGCAAAGAGACAATTTTAAATATGGTCAAGGAAGGTCTTTGGGGTCTAAATCATGAGAAGGAAGCAAAGAGCCAATGGAAGTCCGAGGAGAACCTTGTAGGTGAAGAAAACAACAAAGCCAAGGAATATTGGAGGACCACGAAAACAGGCAGCACAGCCAGAGAGTGATAACTGATGGGGCTACAGAGGGGCCAGATGCCAGATTATCTGAGCCTTGCAGACCATGGAAAGAGTTGGATTTTATTCTAGGTGGAAAGAGATGCCTTTGGAGGGCTTTAATCAGGAGAGAAATATGATCTGATTTGTTTTAAATTGTGAAAGGGCATTTTGTGGAGAGAGGACTCCAGGAGAGCAGGAGTGGAAGCTACTCCTAGGGAGATTAGACAGGCCACAGCATTGAGCCCAGAAGCAGGATATCCGTGATTGGGACTAGGGTGGTGGCAGTGTGGCAGTGAGACCACACTGGCTTTAATACATAGCCTGAGGGCACAGCACAACACCTGCTGGAGGTTCCTGTGTTGGGGATGAGTGGACGAACTGAGGTTGACTCAGGATTTTGGTCTGAGCACAGAGCCATCACCAAGACTGGGTAAGAGTGGGAAGGAGATGTTTTAGTGGGAAATCGAAGAAGTTTGGGGGCTTTCCAGGTGGCACTAGTGGTAAAGAATTGGCCTGCCAGTGAAGGAGATGCCAGAGATTGGGGTCCAATCCCTGGGTCAGAAAGATCCCCTGGAGAAGAAAATAGCAACCCACTCCAGAATTGTTGCCTGGATAATCCCGGGGACAGAAGAGTCTGGCAGGCTACAGTCCATGGGGTCACAAAGAGTCTGACACTGAGTGCACACACACACAGAGGAAGTTTGGAGGGGAAAATAAACACCATTTTGGACATGTTAAATTTGAGGTGCTTTATCATACTGCTTGGCTGGATGAACATACACAGGTAAAACAACTCAAGTAGTGAAGAAGTTTAGTATTCACAAGAGGCCTTGAATATATTAAATCCCTTAACACTTAAGAGTCTACAAGAAAGGATCCTCAAAGCTCCAAGCTCACTATTTGCCTAATGATTGTAGTTATGTACTTAACTTCTAAAATCATTATATTCCCCACCTGTAAAACATGGATAAAAATAGTATCAACTTCACACGGTTATAGAAAAGATTAAAAGAAATTCTGCATGTACTTAGCACAGCTCTTGGTACCTGGTAAGCATTCAATAAATATTAGCTCTTGGTAATTGTATTTAGTTTCCTAGTCTGTCAAAACAATGTACTACCAACTGGGCAGCTTCAAACATCAGAAATTTATTGTCTCACAGCTCTGGAGGCTAGAAGTCTGAAATCAAGGTATCATCAGGGCTGTGCTGCCTCTAATAACCTGTAGGGGAGAATCCTTCCTTGCTTCTTTGCTCCTGGTATTTGCCCGAGACCCTTGGCCTCCCTTGGTTAGTAGGTGCATCACCCCAGTGGCTGCCTCTGCCGTCACTGGCTGTTTTCTTCCTGTGTCTGTGTCTTCATATGGTGCTCCTTTTCTGTGTGCACATCTCTCCTTATAAGGACACCAATCACTGGACTAAGGGCTCACCCTTCTTCAGTACAATCTCATCTTAACTAATTCCATCTGCAAGGACCTTACTTTCAAGGAAGGTGCTGTTCTGAGGTGCTCCAGGTTGGGAAGAGGGACCCATTTCAGCCCTTAACACTAGTCTTCATAATATCACTGATAAATTCTTTCCTTATCTTGCGTGTGTGCATGCTAAGTCACTTCAGTCATGTCTGACTCTTTATGACCCTGTGTACTGTAGAACGCCTGACTCCTTGGTCCTTGGGATTCTCTAGGCAAGAATACTGGAATGGGTTGCCATGCCTCCCTCCAGGGGATCTTCTCTACCTAGGGATCTAACCTGCATCTCACATCTCCTGCACTGGTAGGCATGGGTTCCCAGTGGCACCTGAGAAGCCCATCCTTATCTTGGTAGAGTGTTAAAGTGTTAGTGGCTCAGTTGTGCCTGACGCTTCACAACTCTACAGACTAGCCCGCCAGGCTCCCCTATCCATGGAATTCTCCAGGCGAGAATACTGGAATGGGTTGCCATTCCCTTCTCCAGGGGAATCTTCCCAACCCAGGAATTGAACCTGGGTTTCCTGCACTGCAGGCTGGTTCTTTATTGTCTGAGCCACCAGGGAAGCCCTATCTTGGTAGAGGGCCCTGCCAAACAGAAACACTTAATAACCAGTTCTTTCAATTCACGGGATAGTCTTTGCCTCTAATAAAGAACTTGGTGGTACGTGGTTGACATTTTAGCCGAAAGTCGAGAAAATCTACCTATACTTAGAATCATGGCATTTTGTGAGCTTGAAGTGACCAGGAATAACAGTCCAACTCCTTCACTTTGTGATTAAGAGAACCAAAGCTTAGAAGTGCGATGTGATTTGGCAGAGGGCACGTATCTGGACAACAGCCAAGCTAACTCTAGGAAGCTTGTTTTCTCCCTTCTAAGATAATGTTTCTCCCATTACACTTATTTGATCCTGCAGTCAAGTAACAATTGAATTTCACTGCCTTCACCCCTTCCTACTCAAATCTCCCTCTCCAACCATCCACCTACCTAAAGTCCAAACCTCTCTCTGAGAGGAAATATCATATAAGAAGATCCAGGAATCAGAAGAGGAAAAAGATACCTTCCTCCTTTTCCAGCTGGATTCAAAACACTTATTTTTCACTCCCTTTTGACTCAGGAGGAAGTGAGAGGTTATAAAATATAAAACTCTAAACAAATGTAATAACTTCTTATAACTTCATCTACAGTTCCTGCAACTTGGGAATGATGGTATTTCAAGTAACTCATTCTTTAAAAAAAACAATTCTAGTGTAACAAAACAATTTCAGTTTAGAATTTTTACCTTTGGAGTAAGGCAAAGGCTTAAATGCCATGTGAGTTAGACGCTTTCAGCTGTAAGTAATGTGCTAGCTGAATAGTAGTGGGTGAAGCAGTAAAGGATTTATCTCATGTAATGAGAACATCAGAGCAAGGCAATTCAGGGTTGCTTAGTTCAGAAGTTCAACAAGGTCCAGGGGCTTGAAGGGGCTTCTCTCAAGTCCTGCTGATTTTCCTGTCTGTCCCAAGATGGCTGCCACAGCCTCAAGTCTAATGGTATTAATCACACTCTTCCACTTTCTGTATTTTGTTTGTTTATTTTTGGCTGCACTGGGTCTTAATGCTTTGTGTGAGTTTCCTCTAGTTGTGGCAAGCAGGGGCCACTCATTAGAGCTTCTCCTTGTGGGTCCTCCTCTTGTTGCAGAGCACAGGCCCTAGAGCGAGCATTCTCTGGGAATTGTGGTGTACAGGCTTAGTTGCCAAGAGACATGTGGAATCTTCCTGCACCAGGGATCAAAACCATGTTTCTTGCATTGGCAGGCGGATTCTTATCCACTGTGCCACCAGCGAAGTTCCATTTTCTGTATTTTTGATGGATTGATCTCTTGGTCAATCTGACTGACCTCTGGCTGACCCTAGAGAAATGGCCCCTCTCAGCACTGGCTCATTTCCCAGAGAAGAGTAATCTGCTAGCCTGCAAATAGGCTTTTTGTTTGCAAACCAACTAGTTTGGATCTCATAGCCCAAGCACCCCCTTCATCAGGCTCTCCCAGGGTGCCCATCCTCTGGGCCACCTTCCTAATCCTCCCAGGGGCTAGGTATCAGGCAAGTAGGAACATCCCCAGAGCCAGAAATTATTCACCTAGCCAATCCTAAGCCTGCTTGCCCTACCTCACCTGTACTGCCTGCAGGAACTGCAATAAAGCTCGTGCCCACTTTCCCCGGCTCCCTCTGCCTCCAGATCTGCCCCAGGGCTTCCCCTATGTGTTCCCACCCCCACCCCCACCCCCGCCCCAGTATAAGCATGTTCCCTCCTCTTAGAAGCTGCAACTATCTTTTCAACGGTCATCAGCTCCTGATCAGTTGGCCTCACCATATCTGAAAAACAATAAAACCCACATTTTAAAAACAATAACATCCTCACACAGGGAGTTCAAAACATGAAGGGACCCTTCCTTAAGCACCCGAGGAGGGTGAGTGTCACAGCCAAATCTGAGTTCTGATGAAAGGCAGTGGGGAACCTTGGCTGTCAGGTAGGTAATCCAGACATGCTTCATGAGCCCTACAAGAATACAAGTGACAGAAAAGATCAGAATTGGGTGGAACTAATCAAGGAAGGCTGTCTGAGTGCAAGAGTTTCCACTGAGAACTGAGAGTCTGAGAGCAGGGGTCCCCAACCTCTGCACTGAGAACTGGTAGCTCCTGTCAGATCAGCATTAGATTAGAAATAAAGTGCATGATAAATGCAATGTGCTTGAATCATCCTCAAACCACTCCCCCCACCCCCGGTCTGTGGAAAAATTGTCTTCTAAGAAATCAATCCCTGGTGCCGAAAAGGTCAGGGACCGCTGTCCTAGAGAACTTGGGTGTGGTATGTGGAAGTGAGTAGGCAGTGGAGGTGAAGGAGAGACAGAGCAGATGAGTCACAGCTGGCCGTGAGGGCAAACAGGTGCGCTTGATGTGAGGCGAGCGGGAGCCTTGGCCATGGATGTCTGCTTGAAGATCTTGGTTCTTCTTGACTGTAAATCACTTGCTTTGGCATGGGAGAGGACAGACAGCTCCTCAAATGCGCCAACCTGGCTTCAAAGAACAGCCAAATCCAACCCCACTCAGGAGTCCTGGTTAAAGATGCTCCATGCATCTGTGACAAGGAACAGCGGGTCATAAGATCTATTTCTGCCTCCTGCCTCTGACTCATGGGATGACTCAAGGTGAATCTCTGTCTACCCTTCTCCAAGGCCCCGGCCCCCAACCATGAGCAACAGAAGACCTTAACCATGCTTCCCTTCCGGCAAGGTTGGCTGTCTCCTCAGGGGCCTGCAAAGACTTCCAGACTGTCCCCTCTGCCCGCCGCTGACTCTTTTCAGTTTTTCCAGCTCTTTCTCTCCCTCCTACCTCCTCACTTGATTTTTCCTTTTCCTCTTTCCTAAATAGCACTGCTCCAAAGCACCCAGGCCCACCGGCTGCCCCCTGAGCTGGGACCTGGCTGTGCTATTGCTGCTTCCCATTAGCAACTCCGTTTGCAGGATAAATAAAGTGATCCTGAGGGTGGGCTCCCGTGGGCTGGGGCAGATTTCCATTTTGCAGTGGGTCAGCTTCCATTCCACCAGGGGGCTTTTGAACGTTAATAGACATTTCTCTCCAGGTGCCCTTCTCCATTCTTTACAGAGCACCAGTCGGGGCGGGACCTTCCACTGGAATCCTATGGAGAGACTTTTCATTGTTTTCCTTATAAATTAGCTTCTGGATTTAATGGCTCTGGTTGCTGTGCAATCTTAGAAAGTTGGGGCAGAGGGAGTGCCCATTATGGGTGCCTGGTTATTGGCGGCCCCTGGAAGTGTATGGGGCTTGGGATTCAGGTGGAATTAACTCTTGGAGACCTGGGGGCTAGGGGCGGGGCTTCCCTTCCCCTAGAAGGAATATTTGTTGTTATAATATGTTTAGAAATTTAGAGATGGTAGCCCTCAAATACAATAGATGGAGAGCGAGGATAAGGATCTCAGCTGGCTGGTGGGGAGGGGTATATTGCTCAGCTGTGGAAGGATTTGGGATTAGACTCAGAACTGGGAATTGAGCATTACCTCAAGACTGTCTGGTGAATGCAACAGGCATAAAGGAAAAAAACTCCAGGGATGCTAGGGATGTGGGAACAATTACCCACAGGGTGGGTAGACAGGGATAAAGTTGAGCATCACAATTCTAGGGGACGGTGCTGGGATTGGGTGGGAACCTTCAGGGTCCCAGGCTCTGTGAGAAAGCTGGCTGGAGCTGGTAACCTGAGTAAGTCAGCGTTGGGTTTAGGATGCATTACTTTTCTCTGCAGTGAGCTAGGCTCAAGAGATGCCCTTCAGGATGACAACTGCAGCTGAGTGGGAGTTCCCACAGGGGGCTGATGCTTTGATTTAGGAAGGTGGAAGGGGACGGTGGGATAAGCAGAAAGCAAAACAGCCATTAATAAAAAAGGAAACAGGGCTCAGAGAAATTACAGGGAGGAAAGGGTGTAGGCAAAAGCCTGTTCCGTTAACAGGAGATTCTTGTGATAAAAACCATGCTAAGAATTGGGTGAATGATCTTTTAGCATAATAAGGCCTGGATAATTACTTCCCAAAGAATAGGGTCAAAGCTGTGTTAATGGGAAGAATATGCATTCCTTACATATCCTAGACTGTAGTCTTTAGAAGACAACTAACCATTGCTGTAGCAAGGAGTGTTTGCTTTTAGCTCATTCAGGGAAAAGCAGACTGCAGCATTGCTCATGGAGAGAAGCTGACACAGGGTCGTAATACCCATAACCTGCTCCTCTACCCTCCTCTGTGGTTCTCAGAGGACTAGCAGAGCCCCAGAAGACAAGACTTTGTTGATGTTCTCCTGAAAGAATGGAAGGCCAGGAAGAAAATGGGCTGGGTCCATCATCTTGTGGGAAGGGAAGAATACCTCCCCCAGAGGAAAGGCTTAAAGGGAGGACGGAAAGTGAGAGGGAAGAAATAGACAAGGAAGAGAGGGAATGAGAAATGTTCCACAGGGTCTCACCTCCCTTATGGGCAGATAATTGTTGGTTCTCATCTAGGTGAAGACCGAGGCTGTTCTGGCTTCCCAGGTGACTCAGTGGTAAAGCATCCACCTGCCAATGCCAGAGATGTGGGTTCAATCCCTAGGTAGGGAAGATCCCCTGGAGGAGGAAATGGCAACCCACTCCAATATTCTTGCCTGGAGAATCCCATGGACAGAGGAGCCTGGCAGGCTACAGTCCTGGGTTGCAAAGAGTCAGAAACAACTTAGTGACTGAGCACAGGCGCATACAATAGGCTGTTGTAAGCCTTTATTGATAGGCTTGTGGGATTGCTCTGTGGTCTCACTTAACCCACAGAGCAATCCCACAAGAAGGCACTATGGGGAGATCAAAGGATGAAGAAGCTCGTGAGACTTGCTCAGGGTCTTCTACTAGCAAGTGGTGAAAGCAGGATCCATCTCAGGCTGTGTGAATCTGGACCTCAACTCTCAAACCCCATACTGAACCAGTACAAAGAGACAGAAGCAAAGTGGTTGCAACTCCAACGCTCAGGGTCTTGCCAGCTCTGGATCCCTTTGGTAAAGATAAAGAACTGCTTCAACTGCCATCAGAAACATGACTCTACAGCCTGGCAAAGGCTGGTCAGGAGAGGGAGAGTCCACACTCCAGTGGTCATCTGACACCCTGGGTGACAGCTTTGATTACCCAAGCAGAGAGGATGACCAGACGGCAAGTAATTCCCCTGCCACTTGGAGGTTTGGAGGGAACTCTTGCATGGATTATAGGGCTGGACCCAAGCTGGTGATGGCAATGCCAGTCTGACACATCACAAGGCAGCTAACAGGACAGCTGTGACAATGCCCAGGACAGCAGAGACCACAAGAGAGCTGAGCTCACCTCAGCACCCATCTGTCTACTAAGTCAACACTCAGCAGCTGCATGTGGCAGAAACAGGCCAGGGTGGAGGAGGCAGGCCTTCCAGAGATGAGAGCCACAGACCCCTGGAGAAGAGAGGTGAAGGGCCTTTGTTCATTCATCCATTGGGCATTGAGCAAGTACTATGAGCCAGGCACTGTGGTGGATGGTGAAGATTCAGGACCGGTTTCTGCCTTCAAGGTTTTAACAGTACAGATAGACAAACAAACAAAATTCAATTGAGTATGACAAGTGGGAGCAAGTGTACTAGCTTGGTGCGGGGAGAGGTCAGTCTTCTGGTTTCGGAAAAAGTGGTGTTCAAGCTAACATCTGAAAGTGGGCAGGGGTGAGGCTGGCATAGGCTGGGGGTGGGGGCGGGTGGGCTGGGCATAGAGGCAGGAAGGTGAACTTTCCAGGTGGAACAAATAGCATGTATCAAGGTCCATGGGTGAAACTGAACTTGGGCAACCTAATAATTTCTGGTTGAAAGCTGATGTCAGGAGAGGTGAGCCAAAGCAATATCATGTAGACTTTGTCAGAGTGGGGACTTGAACTTGAAGCCATGAAGAGGCTGCTAAGAGTCTCTAGAAAGGAGCAGGAAGATCAGAACTGTACTTAACAGGGTCACTCTGGCTAAGGTGTAGAGGGTGGTCTGGATGGAGACCAGTTAGGGAACTTGAGAAGTTTTCCAAGCAAGAGATGATGTAGCTGCAACCCTGTGTAGGACACCCCAAAGTCAGGGGAGAAATGTCTGTAGGTGGTTTGACCTTCCTTTCCCAGTGTCCAGAGACCAAGTCACGATCCACAGATGCCGACATGGGTGGCTGCAGAGTTTACAAGCAGAACAGCTCAAGGTACCCACAGTGACTGAGGCAATGTGGAATAAGGTTCTGGAAGAGACCAAAAATGTCATCACATGTAGAAGAGGTATCAAAACAGATACTCTTGGGCTAAAGCTAAGTAGCTTAGTCTGCTGTCCAAGCAGACGGGAAGGGCAGGCGGATCTCCAGGATGAGAACAGACTCCCCTGTGGGACCATCTCTAAGGGTAGGAGGGGTCAGACAGCCATGGAACTGAGAGTGTGGTGGTTTCAGGGAATCCCAGGGCTGATAACCTCTGTCTTCTCTATGTGAGGATCTGTAAGCCTGGCAGAGAGAGCGCATTAGGAACTGAAGCAGATGGTACCTTGATCTTGGACTTCTAGCTTCAAGAACTATGAGGAATAAATTTCTATTTTTCAAGCCACCCATTCTATGGTACTTTCTTATAAGAGCCAGTTGACTGAGACAGGATGGGTATCTGTCCTTGGTCCAATCAGCCATGGTGCAGGGAGGCAGGCAGAGCTGAAAGGTACAAAAGAGCCATCAGAGTCCAACAGCGGGAAAGCTCCCTTTGGAGGGGCTGTGAGCTACGGGAGGACAGATCCAGGGCAAAGCCTCTCTGTCTTTATTTTGGCCATGCTGTGTGGCACTTGTGAGCTTAGTTCTCTGACCAGGAATCAAACCTCCACCCCCTTCATTGGGAGCATGGAGTCTTAACCACTGGACCTCCAGGGAAGTCCCTAGTTTTGGATCTTGTAGCAGACAGCTGTGGTGTCTTGAATCACATCCCTTGGACCACCTCTGATTTCAGTTGCTGTGGGGGTTGGCGGTTCTGAAACCATACTCCTTTCCGGATGGGACTCAAACCCATCCAAAACTCAGATTGGAACTCGAACCTACGGGCTGGGACTTGAACCCATAATCCCTGACTTAGGAGGGGACTTGCACAGTGTCTTTTAATTGAAACTGCTCATCTGGTATCAGGACATACTGAAGCTCAGGTCCTTTTGTCTCAGTGCAGAAAGAATTCAGCAACAGGCAAAGCAGCAGACGAAGAGTTTATTAACATAGGATATTTGTGAGAGAGACAGCCAGGCTGGCAATGGAGTGTAGCAGCCCGGAGAACAAAGAGGGCTACATTTTTGAAATCAAAGAAAAAGTGGGAGGGAGAAGATCACCTGCTTTCTCATCATTGGACAGATGTCAAGGCTTACGTCATTAGTTCCTCCTTTGGCCCTGTGTGACTTAACTGGGACTGTCATGGTGCTATTTAAATCATGTATATTAGCAAAAGGGTGGTAACATACTAAAATAGGGTAATTCATCTCAGGTTTCGGTATAATATCCCCTTTCACCTCATTTCTTTCCCCTTCCACCCATATTTCTGTCTTGGCTACATGCAGAAATACTATTAACTTCCTGACTTCATGTAACAAGATTCGGACCCCATACCTACTGCGTTGTGTTTTAACACTCAGTGTTTGTGGCTTGAGTGTGTCTGGCATTGGATACACCTAGTCTTCCTTCAAGGCAGTGTAGGTTGTTGCTAGGTTACTGGATTCTTTTCTCGAGTGGTCATTAACCTGCAACAGTCGCCCAAACTCCCTTCAAATTCCCTTTCTGTCCTTAATCCCCTAGTGGGATTTCTAAGCTGACTTTAATTATTCCCTATCCATATCAGTTCTGTGCAAGCTCAGGCTCACAGCTCAACGACTGGTTCCACACAGACCCACTCCACCTGCTGCCTCTGAGTATCTCTGAGGCCGTAGGAGCTGCTCCAGTTGAGGAGGGGTGGGTGGTAGATACACTTTAGGACAACCTCATGCAAGGGAGGGGGCTGGAGCCCAGGTAGGTAAGTGTTTTATCCTCCTGTCTTTTAGGTGGACAATTCTGGGACTGACCCAGTAAGCATCTCAGGGGTCTCTGCAGAACTGAGCCCCGTTACCTTTGGCAGATGTGTCCTATGGCACACACATTGGTTGGCTCCCTTTATCTCTTTGTTCCTGCTCCCTCACTCCTACTCTCTACAGTTTTACATACTATCTGCACCCAAGTCTCAATCTTCAACTCAGTTCTCCCCCCACTGACATTTATTCTGAAGACAATAGGGAGCCCTTGATGTGTGTTTTTTTTCTCTTTCTGATAGTAATCCTGTAATGAATTCTGGGCACTCTGCTGGGCAGGGAGGATACGAATATAATACACCATAGTCCTTGTACCTGAGGGGCTCTTGACCACCCCTTCCTCCTATAAACTTTTCAGTGTTTTTATTTCCATGGTCTCACTTGGCTCTCTCAGCAAACGTCTAGGAAAATAGCGCCGGCATCATTATTCCCACCTTACAGAAAAAGCAAAAGGAGACATAGGAAGGTTAAAGCAGTTTACAAGGTCACACAGTGAGCAGGTGGCCTTTGAAACAGTTAAAATCTGTGGCTGGGTATATAGATGATCACAGTTACTCTGAGAAAGTAACATTAAAAGTGACGCATTTGCTATAATTTAATTATTTGCTTGCCTTCATTATATTTTCTTCACGTTCCCCGTTTCTCTTCCACTTTCCAAATATTGTACTGGCTTTTAATCAGTGCTATATAATTTCTCCCGTGAAACTAGGTCAATGTACAATGTGTTAACATAGCTTTCCTTTTACAGTTTAAACAACATTTTAGTAAAATTGAAACTTAAAAGAAGAAGGGAAAGAAAACCCTTTGACTGCCATTGCATAATTTTAAGCAGGTCGACAAGATTGGATTTGCATTTTAGAAAGACAAATGTGAGGGCAAGATGGAGGAGAGAGTGGAAGGGCAAGATTCTATTGTACTTGCCCGCCCCTGGTGGTTTTATCCCTTCCCATGGCTTTAAATAACATCTTTATGCTGATGACTCATACATTTATTTCTCCAGCCCCTACTTCTCTTCCGAGTTTCAGATTGACATACCCAGCCCCCTAGCTGACATCTCTACTGAAATGTCTTACAGGGGCTCATACATAACATGTCCAGGATGAAACCCTTAGATTTCCATTCTTCCCTGAAACTGTCCCTTTTACAGCATTTCATATCTTGGTTAGCGGCTCCAGAAACACTGTTCAAGCCAGAAACCTGAAAATCATCCCAGTTCTCTTCTCTCTCAGCCTCTGGATCTAGTCAATTAGCAACTCTGGCAATTTATGTATTTTCTGAATATGTCTCAGATCCATCTACTTCTCCCCATCCTGGCCACCATCATCTCTTGCCTAGACTATGGTTGTAGCCTCCAGACACTTACCTCTCGTTCCACTCTCTTCCTATTGAGACAGGGTGAGGGAGTACGGGCAGTTTTCCTTATCACTGGCTTCATGTTTCCATGTGGTGGCACCTTCATTAGATGAACAGCCCTGGTTTCCTTCCGTGATCTGAGAGGTGAGTGTTTTTCTGCACGTGCATGGTTTAGCTCCCTTGCAGCCTCAGGGAGGCTGTATTGGTTTTCTAATGCTGTGTAGCAAATTACCACAAATTGAGCAGCTTAAAATAACACATAGCTGTATTATGGCTGCTCCAATGAATTTCCTTTCCACTTAAAATATTTGGGGTTTTCTTTCACTTACAACATTGACACAAGCAGTTTCAGGGTCCATCTTGGTGGAAGTGTTAGGTGTCAGCTGGGTACCTTATTTTTGTTAGAAACTCAGGGCAATCTGAGCTAGAGACAAAGACTTGGGGGACAACAGGAGTTGAAGCCAGTGGAGCACACATGCACCCAGGAAGGAGGTGCGCCCAGGAAGAAGTACACGCTGACAGGAGACAAAAGCGACAGAATGAACCTGAGGAACAGCATGACTTGCGAGCTGGGTGAGTAAGAAGAACCTGTGGAGGAGAAAGCTCAGCCAGAGAGGTAGGCGGAAAACCAGTGGTAGGTGAGGGAATGGAAGGATTAGGGAGGTCAAGTGAGGAGAAAGTCTCCGGAGAGACTATAGCCTCAGACGCTGGAGAGGGAAGA
>NW_011495072.1:6624569-6632019 GCF_000754665.1 Bison bison bison | reverse complement strand
AGATGCTCCAGGTAAGAATGGAATATAATCCACATACTTAGCAACTAGGAGGCTGCAAGAAAATCTGGACAAAGATAACTACAGAGGGCAGAGAGTAAAGGGGAGGAAGGCAGTGGAGGCAGTAAAGGTAGACTTATTTCACCAAAAGTTTGGTCGTGAGTGAAGGAGGGAGCTGGTAAGAGGCTTGCAGGAGTTGTTTCTAAGCCACATGCCTTTGGAGTCCAACCTTCCAGTAGTCCCGAGATAGCATGGCTTCCCAGGTGGTACTAGTGATAAAGAACTTGCCTGCCAATATAAGAGACACAGGTTCGATCCCCGGGTCAGGAAGATCCCCTGGAGGAGGGCATGGCAACCCATTCCAGTATTCTTGCCTGGAGAATCCCATGGACAGAGGAGCCTGGCAGGCTATGGTCCATAGGGTTGCAAAGAGTTACTCAAGATAGTATAAATTACCTAATCATATGTGATAATTTTTTTTTTTTGCTAGTTAACTCCTAGGGTGGGTTCTTCTACCTAGAATTAATAATCCTGATGAAACAGCGAGCTTGAGAAAATTGATGAAGATCTGAAATAGTAATCATGGAGGAAGGGAGAGGGCTTTGAAACAATACAACAGTGAAGATATGTAAGTGTGGTTTGTTGTTGAAGGAACAGAACCAACAGAGAGAAAGAAAGTGAAGTCACTCAGTCATGTCCAACTCTTTGCGACCCCATGGACAGTAGCCTGCACCAGGCTCCTCCATCCATAGGATTTTGTAGGCAACAGTACTGGAGTGGGCTGCCATTTCCTTCTCCAGGGAATCTTCTCGACCCAGGATTTGAACCCTGGTCTCCCGCATTGTAGACAGAGGGTTGAAGATAAAAGGACTGGCTAATGGAATGATGCTGTTGAGAGGAGGATGGAGAAGTGGGATCTAAGGTGGAAGTGGCAGGGTTTGCCTAGGACAGGGGGAGGGATTCACTATCACGGACTCACAGCGAAGGCAGTGGAAGTGGATATAAAGCAAGATAAGTTGCACGGCTGTTGTGAGGTAGAAGACGTCAATCCCAACTCTGCTGAGGAGGAAGTAAGGCTGCTGCTCAATCATGAGAGAATAATGTGACGTAGGACGTGGAGTATACATTTGTTATGTTATGGCTCCCTGGTTCCTTTTTTAAATTTTCTCTCTTTTTTGAAACAATTTCACACTGACAGGAGTTGCAAGTACAGTCTGAAGAACTTGTTTTTCTGATTTATTTGAGAGGAAGTTGCCGACATGGTACCGCATCACCTTCACATTCTTTATTATTTTCTACAAAAAGAATATTCTCTCATAACTACAACATAACCTTCAAAACAGAAGAACTCAGGTAGATACTTTATTACCATTAATTCTCAGACCCTGTTCA
Source organism: Bison bison bison (assembly GCF_000754665.1). Classification (NCBI taxonomy): domain Eukaryota; kingdom Metazoa; phylum Chordata; class Mammalia; order Artiodactyla; family Bovidae; genus Bison; species Bison bison. Next base: position 6,630,630 of record NW_011495072.1, on the reverse strand, counting down.
AGTTTCATTGATTGCTCCAATAGTGTTCATTAGAGCAGAAGGATTCAACTGAGGGTCATAGTTTGTGTTGTTTGTCATGCCTTTCATGTCTTTTAATCCGGAAGACTTTCCTCAGTCTTTCCTTGGCTTTCATGACCTTAGCACTTTTGAAGATTACAGGCCAGTTGTTTTGTAGACATTTCTTCGGCTGGGTTTATCTGCTGTTGCTTCATTATTGCATTAGGTTGGAAACGTTGGTCCTCATATCATAGAAGTGATGCTATGAGACTCTCATTGCACCTTACCAGGTGGCACAAGATTTCTATTTGTTTCACTTGTTGGTATTAACTTTGATTACTGAATTAAGGTGCTGTCTACCAGCCCTCTCCACTATAAAATTATTCTTTATGACTTTTGTAATTAATATTTTGTGAGGCAGTACTTAGAGACTATGTAATTATCTCCTTCCTTATCAAACTTTCAATTTATTCTTATTTTTCATATCAATGGTGACTCATTATTTTCTATTTTAATTAAAGGGTTATAATGTGTTACTATGATATTATTTTCCCCCAGTTTCTGTCATTGTGATCCCCTTTAAACTGACTTCTGTGACTTTTTTTGGACACATCTCCATCATTCTTTGAACATTTCCTTTCTTTTTGGAAAAACAGAATGTTCTAGGCTCAACTTATAGTTCCCCTGTCCCAGTTATGTGCTATGGACTGAACTGTGTCCCCAGAATTCATATGTTGAAGCCTTAACCCTGAAAGTGACTATATTTGGACATAGGGTCTATGAGGAAGTAATTAAGGTTAAATGAGATCATCAAACGAAAGAGGAGAGTGAAAAGGTTGGCTTAAAGCTGAACATTCAGAAAACAAAGATCATGGCATCTGGACCCATCACTTCATGGCAAATAGATGGAGAAACAGTGGAAACAGTGAGAGACTTTATTTTGGGGGGCTCCAAAATCACTGCAGATGGTGACTGCAGCCATGAAATTAAAAGATGCTTACTCCTTGGGAGAAAAGTTATGACCAACCTAGACAGCATATTAAAAAGCAGAGATGTTAAATTGGCCAACAAAGGTCCATCTAGTCAAGGCTCTGGTTTTCCCAGTAGTTATGTATGGATGTGAGAAATGGACTATAAAGAAAGCTGAGCACAGAAGAATCGATGCTTTTGAACTATGGTGTTAGAGAAGACTCTTGAGAGTCCCTTGGACTGCAAGGAGATCCAACCAGTCCATCCTAAAGGAAATCAGTTCTGAATATTCATTGGAAGGACTGATGTTGAAGCTGAAACTCCAATACTTTGGCCACCTGATGCAAAGAGCTGACTCATTGGAAAAGACCCTGATGCTGGGAAAGATTGAAAGTGGGAGAAGGGGAGGACAGAGAATGAGATGGTTGGATGGCATCACTGACTCAATGGACATGAGTCTGAGTAAGCTCTGGGAGTTGGTGATGGACAGGGAGGCCTGGCGCGCTGCAGTCCATGGGGTCACAAAGAGTCGGACACAACTGAGTGACTGAACTGAACTGAGATCATCAATGTGGGGTCTTGATCTGATATGATAAGTGTTCTTATCATATTAAGTAGGGACACCGAGAGCTTCCTTTCTTTCCCTCTGCCATGTGAGGACACAGTGAGAAGGCAGCCTTCTGCAAATCAAGAAGAAAGACTTTATAGGAACTGAAACAGTCACCTTGATCTTGGACTTCTTCTAGCCTCCAGGACTAGAAGAAAATAAACTTTTGTTGTTTAAGCCACCCAGTCTCTCATATTTTGTTATGGCAGCCCAGGCAGACTACCATATCGTAGAATTAGCTGTTTCTCTAAGAAGGTCTAGCTTTTCCCCTTGAGAATGGTATTTAGAAGTCACGATCTGGTTGCTGTGGGTGCTCATTACACTGGAGGTGTCACTATTCCTCAGGACACTGGGCTCGAGGATTCATGTGTGTGCTCATATGCACGTGTGTGTGTACACATATTTACATATATAGTTTCTCTATTTATATTGAAAACAATGAATTCACACCAGTCCTTCCATTTCAAGTCTCAAACCACAGTGTTGATTCTAGTTTTCCCCCTTTTCATGTTTGTAACTCCCACCTGCGACAGTGAGAAACCTGGCTCCATTCTGCTTAATATTAATTAGCTTATTTGGTCAATTTCCCTCTATGTAGCCAGTCTCCTGCTGCTGCTCCCTCCACAGCAAGGATCCCCTTCTCACCCGTTCTAGGCTCTGGTACCCAGTGCTGAATCACTGCAACTGCCCCGTGTGGATGCCCTCTTCAGCCTGCCTGGGCTCCAAAACTGTGTACTGGGCCACCGCCCTATATCCAAACCCTCTTCATTCCTGTCAAGCTCAAATACTCATGCTGGCATGTCCCCACCCCTGTGTGAATATCCTTCTCATTTCTCTCAGGCTCTAAGGCCTCTGCCCCAGATCAACTTCTTATGCAAAAGCCCCCCTTTAACAGGTTTCAATACCCTGTACTGGGTTGTACCCTTACGTGCTTGCCATCCTCAACCTCTTGGACTCTGACACTCTCTCCTGCATGGACACCTCCTTCCTTAAACTGCTCAGTCTCCATTATTCTGCTCCACCTCCCCTTGCTGATGTTCTCCTCACCCAACTCAGGCCCTTACACTCTGCACTGGATGCCCCCCCCCCCCAGCCATTTCCTCCCTGGTATAGACAACTTCACCTGAGTTGCGCTCTGACATCCCACTCTGAGACACCACAGCTACTTCCCCTCCTCTAGTGCGGATGCCAAATTTGTTTGGCCCATCTATTGGCCTTTTGATTGAATTGTTCTGGAGGGAAGAGGAGTGGAAAGAGAAAAAAGAACTCATCAATGGATGTGATTGTATATCTGTGGGAATAAACTAACAGATGGCCTATAATATGGATATGAAGAATTTGGGAACACCCCAAAGTCCACTCAAGGTGTTATGGGAGGAATCCCAGGGAGGTAGGACAAAATATGATTGTAATTTAGTGGATAGTAATCTAGTAATGAGATTCTAATCATTGTACCCATCTTAAGACAAATCTGTATACACTGAAGGGGATTGGTTGGGTTCAAACCTGGCTGCTTTGGGTATTCTCTGAACACAGCAAAACTTCCTAAAAATCCTTGTATCGCCCCACTCATTATGGCAGCTGTTCTTCACAAATCTCTTCTCACTCTCCTTCCAGAATCTTCCAGCCCATCTGGCACCTCCTTTATTCTTCTCTATTCCTCCTTCCTCTTGCCTTCTTCCTCTTTGCCTCTGAGTCTCTCTCTCTCTCTTTTCTACTGGTGCCTCTTATAAATCTGATTAGTTTTTACCTTCTCCATTCCGCTCATCCCTTAAAAAAAAGTAGAGGAATTTTCCTTAGAACATAGAGGCAGGAATGATTGTGAATTCACTAATATTTATATCTCTATGTAAATGTGATGACTTTAAGGACTTCCCTGGTGGTGTAGTTGCTAAGACTCCATGCTCCCAAAGCCGGGAACCTGGATTCCATCCTTGGTCAGGAAACTAGACTCCACATGCTGCAACTAAAGATCCCATGTGCCACAATGAAGACATGGAGCAGCCATATAAATAAATGAATAAATATTTTTAAAAATAAAATACAATGACTTTATTAGTTAAGGTTTTTTGAATACAAGTATCCAAAACCAATTCAAGCCAGTTAGGTTAAAAGGAGAACTTATTACATACATTCATGGAATCAAAAGAAAAGTTGACTAATGGAGTTCCTAAAAAGATAAGAAAAAGGGTAGCTCTAGAGTCTTCACATCATATATTTGTGATTCTTCCTCCACTGTGATCCACTGAAGAGGACCAAAAATCCTGAAACCTTTCAATGATTCCCAGTTTCTAGAGTATAAAGGTATTACATGAATTATCACTGCATTAATAAAATTGCAAGGGGGAATATGCATGCATATGCATATATAGAGGCATGATAATATTAACTGAATTATGTATAGGCCTAAGTATTGAAAGATGATAGGCTTAAAAGATCACTACACACAACAATCGCAATAAACTAAGCTGGCAATATAAAGCTAAACAATGAAGAAGCCAAAATTTACAGTAATTTATAATTAATGCTCAAAATAATTAAGCTATCAAAACCCACAGTCAATTCAAAACAACACTGATGAAGCACTAACAATAAAGTGCCATTACTCCAAATAATTCCAACCCTCTGTGCGCCTGCTCCGTGAGAGCATCTCCTCATTGCCAACTTGGCCCGGCAGACTGCTTTCTCAGTGGAACATCAAATTAGAGTTCTATTTTATAACAGTCACTTTAGCTTGCGGACCCTACATTTTAGTGATCCACAGTGACCCATTCAGTAGATTATTAGAGAAGAGTCCCTCATTATATACAGAATTTATGGCACTGTATAGAAATGTCATTTGCACATAAGAATAGAAGCAAGGCCTTGCATTCTGGGAAGATTTGCAGCTCACCCATAGTACTTTGGGAGTTACTGCTCTGGAAACCTATCATGATTTCCAGCAACTAACAGCACATTCATCTTCCTTGGATCAAAATCTCCAGATCTCAAGGCACAGCCTTGAGCTCTGGCCCAGATCTCAGCTGGCCCAGCTTGAGCCAGCTTGAGCCCAGCCTCCAACTCCTGGGGTGGGATGGTGGGGAGGAAGGAAGAGGGAGCAGGACCTCTTCATGGGAACATGTTTTGTTTTTCTGCCCTGTGAATGTGGAGGGCAGTTCCCATAAAAGAAGAGCTCTGCAGATGATAGCACCCACTAAATCACAGTGCTGACAGTGAATACTGGATGAGACTTACACCATACAAATGCAGAGGCAATTGGAGTCTTTACTTTGTCTCCAGCTTCTGTGTAGCTGGAAGAAAAACCTTGATTCAGTTCAATCCAGGCCACAATGTAAACAATACCTCCAGGAAATAATCTCTCTGTGTGAAAATGCTCAGTTTCTCCCAGTTTCTGGAAACTTTTGTCTCCCCACCCAACCGCCCCCTTAGAATCACGTGGTGGTGTCCGTGGTTCCTGAGTCTCCAGGGCTGACTCTGTCTGTGGTCCTGGTCGCCGCCTGTTCTAAAACCAGCAGCTGGACGGTTTGTGATGCGGCCCCTTTCAGGCTGGGCAGGGCCCTAAGTTACTTCCTGGCTAACTCAGCCTTCCCTTAGTGTTCCTGGCCTGGTAGAGGTCCCTCTGAGTTTCTATCATGTCCCTTACCTGGCTCCCCAGCCCTGATGGTCTGTTCATAGCCTTCTCTAGCCCATTCTGCCTGACACGGCTGCTTGGTCCTCATTGTCTATGCTTTGCCTCATAAAGTCTTTATGTCCTTAATGCTTTTCATTTTCTGGATGTTTGAGGAGGTCAGTCCCAATAGTTGTTGTGTGTGTGTGTGTTTTGTGGGGTATATGAGTGTAGGATGTGTGTGTGATGAGAGGGGGAAGTTATCTCCTTTCTCTATCTCTCACTTCCTCTTCCCATAATCCCTCAGGACTGAAAGGAAAGCCTTCTCTCACTTTCTCCGTGTCATGTCCCTCATCTACCACAGAGAGAATTTTGCAGCTTCCCTGACACTCTAAGAACTGGTTCTTGATTCACTGAAGAGGAAGATAAGAGAACTTTGAAAGTGATAGCCTATGTTTATTGAATACTCATTATGCTCCAGACACTTCCTAACTACTTCAATGTATTACAGAGCTTGTTATCTAAAAGGAATACAAGGGACTTCCCTGGTGGTCCCGTGGCTAAGACTCGGCACTCCAATGCAGGGGACCTTGATTCGATCCTTGGTCAGAGAACTAGATCCCACATGCCACAATTAACAGTTTGCATGCCACTATTAAAGATCCCATATGCTGCCATGAAGATCGAAGATCCTTCATGACCCAACTAAGACCTGGCCTAGCCAAATGAAATAAATAAAAAAATATTTCACACAGTATACTAACGCATATATATGGAATTTAGAAAGATGGTAACAATAACCCGGTGTACGAGACAGCAAAAGAGACACTGATGTATAGAACCGTCTATGGACTCTGTTGGAGAGGGAGAGGGTGGGAAGA
>NW_011495072.1:6622708-6624469 GCF_000754665.1 Bison bison bison | reverse complement strand
GCCATTTCCTTCTCCAGTGCATGAAAGTGAAAAGTGAAAGTGAAGTCGCTCAGTCCTGTCTGACTCTTTAGCGACCCCATGGACTGCAGCCCACCAGGCTCCTCTGTCCATGGGGTTTTCCAGGCAAGAGTACTGGAGTGGGGTGCCATCACCTTCTCCAGGGATAATAGCAGGATTTCTAAATAGTAAAGACCTTGAGGGGAGGCTGGACTAACTAATAGCTGGCATGAGGGAGGTGAGTCTGGGATTAGTTGGGCTCAGATATCTGGCTGGGGTCATCATCTGGGCACCACTCTGCTGGCAAGAGAACTTATTTATGCAAGCAAGATGGGCTTTCATCAGTCCTTCGGGTGGTTACTGAGACAGCGATGGTAGGTCGCTGCTGAGAACCGAAGGTTCAAGCTCCTCCCACAATGTAGACGTATTGTTAGGGTGCAGCTAACTAACCAGACACCCTAGTTATCTGTACCAAGGCCCATGGCATGAGCTCTGGCCCAAAGAACACAAGTAGAAATGAAATGTGTCAGTTCTCAGCAGCAGAGATTGATTATCAGCTGTGCCTTTTCTCCTCTCTTCCCTTCCACAGCAGCCTTGGAGGCTGCATGGCACAGATGGCAGCATTACGACAGGGAAGGGCTTGGATACCCGAGTCACTGCCTGGAGGAGAGGTGCTCAGCAACGTCCTCATCGACTTTTCACTGGCAAGAAATAAACTTGCCTTATGTGTGTCCCGTCACATTTGAGGGTTGTTGTCGTGGCAGCTATCCTGTCCTATCTAGTACAACCATCCTAGAAACTTCCAATGAGCTCCAAAGCAGACATTCAGTTATCTGTGTATCTACAACTTGGGAAACCTAAGGATGAGCCCATTGATAAGTCTTGGATGATATTTATTTTAAAATACCTAGGGCATGCTTGCTACATGCCAGATTTCTTTCTGCATTTGGGGATACAATGTCAGGATGACGAAGTTCACAGTCTTTTGAGGCTTATGTGTGGAAGGAAAGTTATGACCAATCTAGACAGCATATTAAAAAGCAGAGACATTACTTTGCCAACAAAGGTCCATCTAGTCAAGGCTATGGTTTTTCCAGTGGTCATGTATGGATGTGAGAGTTGGACTATAAAGTAGGCTGAGCGCTGAAGAATTGATGCTTTTGAACTGTGGTGTTGCAGAAGACTCTTGAGAGTCCCTTGGACTGCAAGGAGATCCAACCAGTCCATTCTAAAGGAGATCAGTCCTGGGGGTTCATTGGAGGGACTGATGTTGAAGCTGAAACCCCAATACTTTGGCCACCTGATGCGAAGAGCTGACTCATTTGAAAAGACCATGATGCTGGGGAAGATTGAGGTGGGAGAAGAAGGGGACGACAGAGGATGAGATGGTTGGATGGCATCACTGACTCAATGGACGTGGGTTTGGGCGGACTCCGAGAGTTGGTGATGGACAGGGAGGCCTGGCGTGCTGAGGTTCATGGGGTCACAAAGAGTCAGACACGACTGAGCGACTGAACTGAACTGAACTGTCAGCAGAGGGAGACAGATATCAAGAGGATGTGATAAATGCATGACTATAGGAGCAAGGGGGCTTCCCTGATAGCTCAGTTGGTAAAGAATCTGCCTGCAATACAGGAGACCCTGATTCGATTCCTGGGTTGGGAAGATCCCCTGGAGAAGGGATAGGCTACACACTCTAGTATTCTTGGGCTTCCCTTGTGGCTCAGCTGGTAAAGAATTCACCTGCAATGCAGGAGACCTGGG
>NW_011495072.1:6619588-6622608 GCF_000754665.1 Bison bison bison | reverse complement strand
ATGTATAATATCATGTATGAAACAAGTTGCCAGTCCAGGTTCGATGCACGTACTGGATGCTTGGGGCTGGTGCACTGGGAGACCCAGAGGGATGGTATGGGGAGGGAGGAGGGTTCAGGATGGGGAACACATGTATACCTGTGGCGGATTCATTTCGATATTTGGCAAAACTAATACAATATTGTAAAGTTTAAAAATAAAATAAAATTTAAAAAATATTTCACAGATAAAAAACGAATTCAATTTGTTGAATATGTGCTTTATGTGTATTAGCTTAAATTCTTACAACAATCTTCTGAGGAAGATATCAAGTCATAGAGAAATTCAGTAACTTTCTTAAGGTCACACAACTAGTAAATGGTAGAACTTGGATTTGAATCCAGATGTTATGCCTCTGAATCTGTCATTTTAGCTAACTGGCAATTCTAACTTTTAAGATAATAGCCTGGATCTAAAGATTAGTGTCTTGCTGAGAAATCTCATTTTAAATGTCCATCACAGAATATTAATTCTTAATTTCTTTTTACATTCTTCTGCAACAATTTACTCTTGCCCCAAGAGTAAAAACTTACTTGGGGCTAAGTAAAGGGAAGATCATATCCTCTGAGAGGCGAAAGAGAAAACCACATTAATGATTTTACAAGGCATTGACTTCTTACCATCATCACCATCATTGTAACAATACTAATAATATGAAGTGTAGAAATAAGGAAGTAACAGAGGCAAATATGGATGGTACCCATCTGAACACTGTGTAGGGAAAAGAGCTCTTGACCAAGTAGACTTTACTGCTAAGATCTTCTTGACAAAGCTACTTCTTTCTTTTTTAATCTCTGAAGTTATTATATTACTTGCAGTTAGAACAGACAAGGCCATCAAACAATGTTTGTGTGAAATCAGCTTCCAAGCCCTGTCAAGGAAAATCCACACTTTTCCCTCTCGATCCCCATTCTTCCCATTTGAGCTTCTTAGGACCAGTGGATGAAACTTGCCATGAAACAGTTGACAAAGATATTTCTGATGCCTTGAGGGGTCCTCAAGCTATTAATACTTAGCTGAGAGATATGCCCCAAGGTTATGAGACCTTCTAGAATGGCTAGGGGGTCTAGCTAGCCAAGGGATTTCCTGGGCATGTGGCCTCTCAAGTTTCTCATCTGCAGAGAGAAGAGGCACCAGTTAGGTACACTCAGGTCTCTGGCCTGCTTGACAGTTGTATTTTGTACGGTAACTAAACAGATGGGTACTCTATCCTTGGTTCACATAAGCTTCCCCTGGGAGAGATCCTCTCCTTGGTGGAAAAATCAAATTTTTGAACCAGGAAGGTTCAGGACAAGACATGGAGATTGGTATTAACCAAGACTAGTGCCCTCTTATGGAGAAGACAGTGGCACCCCACTCCAGTACTCTTGCCTGGAAAATCCCATGGATGGAGGAGCCTGGTAGGCTGCAGTCCATGGGGTCGCTAAGAGTCGGACATGACTGAGCGACTTCACTTTCACTTTTCACTTTCATGCATTGGAGAAGGAAATGGCAACCCACTCCAGTGTTCTTGCCTGGAGAATCCCAGGGATGGGGGAGCCTGGTGGGCTGTCATCTCTGGGGTCGCACAGAGTCGGACATGACTGAAGTGACTTAGCAGCAGCAGTGCCCTCTTATGGGACTAACCTGGGCAGCCAGGCATTCCTCGGGGTCACCTTTCCTGTCTCTGTCTGAGTCTGGGTTCTGCGGAAAGAAGAGCCTGAGACAAAGGCTTCAATGTGAGATTCTATTGGCAAGTGGAAACCAGGGAGTGTAAGTGAGGATCAGAGGGTGTGAAGGAGGGATGGAGAGAGCTATTTCAAAGGCCTACGTCAGAAAGTGGGCTCCTTCCTGGTTGCCTAATTGTGTGGGACTGTCTGAGAATTCTATCTGGAGGAAAGAAAGAAAAAGCATTTCCCCATCGGTTCCCATCCCTCTCTGGTCTGAGAGGTTCGTCCCTCCACCCAATTAGCCAAGTGTTGATTCTCCAGCTAATTCAAGATCCCCTCTTTGTAGGTGAGAGGTCCTGGCTGGGGTCAGGCAGTGCTAACAGCCTGAAGGTGGTCCAGCCCACTGAGGCCTGACTCCTGCCTGCAGAGAGCTCAGTAAGGCCAAGAGGATCTGAAGAGATGTGTCCGCACTGCCTACTCCTTCAAACAGCCACAACCAGCAGCACAATCTCAGGAGGTGCTTTCAGCCCGTCTGGCTTTAGTTTCTTCATCTATAAGGTGGGAGGGAAGGGAGGTGGGGCAGTAAACTCAGTCATTCAGGCCCCTTTTGATTTCAACATTCTGCATAGAACAAAACTTCCAAGTGGGACCTGAGAAGAAAGGATGAGCCAGATACGAGACTAGCCGGAAGGAGCACGCTTCCCAAGGAAGGAGTGACCTGGGGGCTAAGAGAAGGAGGTGCGGCTTAAGTAGAAGACATGGAGAGGCTTCCATGATGTGGGGACCAGGAACACTTGGTTTGTGTAGAACAGCTGGTCATTTGGGGATGGCATGGAGACAAGGTATTGAAAGCATGTGGTGTGATGGCAAGAGCGGGAGAGAATCCGAGGTCTGATTCCAGCTCTGCCTCTAACCAGCTGTGACCTTGGGCAAGTCAAGCACCAGGTCCCAGTTCTTCATCTGTAAAGTGAAGAAGGTATTTCAAGGCTGTCAGGGGCTTGGGTAAATGTGAGTGGAGGGGCCTCAGAAGGTTAAAGCTAGCGCTTGGCAGCTAACCCAGGTATAGGATGAATGTGCCCATTCTAGCCCCACAGAACAAGAAGTGAAAACCTCTACTGATGGAGCAGTCAGACATTGAATTCTGAGACCCCTAATGGAATAATAGCTGCTGCTGCTGCTACTAAGTCACTTCAGTCACGTCCGACTCTGTGCGACCCCATAGACGGCAGCCCACCAGGCTCCCCCGTCCCTGGGATTCTCCAGGCAAGAACACTGGAGTGGGTTGCCATTTCCTTCTCCAGTGCATGAAAGTGAAAAGTGAAAGTGAAGTCG
>NW_011495072.1:6618907-6619327 GCF_000754665.1 Bison bison bison | reverse complement strand
TTTTTTTTTTTTTTTTTCTTAATTTTATTTTTAAACTTTACATAATTGTATTAGTTTTGCCAAATATCAAAATGAATCCGCCACAGGTATACATGTGTTCCCCATCCCGAACCCTCCTCCCTCCTCCCTCCCCATACCATCCCTCTGGGCCATCCCAGTGCACCAGCCCCAAGCATCCAGCATCGTGCATCGAACCTGGACTGTCAACTCGTTTCCTACACGATATTTTACATGTTTCATTGCCATTCTCCCAAATCTTCCCACCCTCTCCCTCTCCCACAGAGTCCATAAGACTGTTCTATACATCAGTGTCTCTTTTGCTGTCTCGTACACCGGGTTATTGTTACCATCTTTCTAAATTCCATATATATGCGTTAGTATACTGTATTTATGTTTTTCCTTCTGGCTTACTTCACTCTG
>NW_011495072.1:6588000-6618807 GCF_000754665.1 Bison bison bison | reverse complement strand
ATTGTATATTCTTGCCTCCTTTGTCAAAGATAAGGTGTCCATATGTGCGTGGATTTATCTCTGGGCTTTCTATTTTATTCCATTGATCAATATTTCTGTCTTTGTGCCAGTACCATACTGTCTTGATAACTGTGGCTTTGTAGTAGAGCCTGAAGTCAGGTAGGTTGATTCCTCCAGTTCCATTCTTCTTTCTCAAGATCGCTTTGGCTATTCGAGGTTTTTTGTATTTCCATACAAATTGTGAAATTATTTGTTCTAGCTCTGTGAAGAATACTGTTGGTAGCTTGATAGGGATTGCGTTGAATCTATAAATTGCTTTGGGTAGTATACTCATTTTCACTATATTGATTCTTCCAATCCATGAACATGGTATATTTCTCCATCTATTAGTGTTCTCTTTGATTTCTTTCACCAGTGTTTTATAGTTTTCTATATATAGGTCTTTAGTTGACTATTACACTTTTATAGGAGCAAAGTAAATTCAGTGGTGGTGATCTTTCCTGCAGAGGAAATGTGGGCATCTCCTAGGACTGTTCTGCTTATTCCTAAGTTACAGACAATCCTCTGGTCACTTTATGCTGTAAAAACAGCCTCAATTTTTAAAAATTTATTTTTAATTGGAGGATAAATGCTTTACAATGTTGTGTTGATTTCTGCTATACAATACAAATCAGCCATAAGTATACATGTGACTCCTCCCTCTTGAACCTCCCTCCCCATTCCAGCCCTCTAGGTTGTCACAGAGACCCGGGTTGAGCTCCCTGCATTATACAGCAGCTTCCCACTAGCTGTCTATTTTGCATATGGTAATATATGTTTCCATGCTACCCTCTCAATGCATCCCACCCTCTCTTTCCCCGCTGTGTTCTGTCCTCCATGTCTGTGTCTCTAGCCCTGCCCTGCAAATAGGTTCATCAGCACCATTTTTCTAGATTCCATATATGTGCATTAATATACAATATTTGTTTTTCTTTTTCTGACTTACTTCACTTTTTATCACAGGCTTGAAAACTGGGATATCTGGTGCAAGATAATGGTTGAAGTAAAGTGAAATGAAAGTTGTTCAGCTGTGTCCAACTCTTTGGGACCTCATGGAATTCTCCAGGACAGAATACTGGAGTGGGTAGCTGTTCCCTTCTCCAGTGGATATCCCCAGCCCAGGGATCGAACCCAGGTCTCCTTCACTGCAGGTGAATTCTTTACCAGCTTAGCCACAGGGAAGCCCATTGGAGTAGGTGGCCTATTCCTGCTCCAGCAGATCTTCCTGACCCAGGGATAGAACTAGGGTCTCCTGCATTGCAGCAGATTCTTTACCAACTGAGCCATTAGGGTTAAATGCTCCAATTTCATCCAAAGGTTGAATTAAATACCCTGAGTTTTGGCCTGTTTCTGGCTTCCCACTCTAGGGAAAAGGAGGGATGTAGCCAGCTTCTGCTTTCTCTTAATACATTTTCTTCCCCATCTCACCTTCTCACCTCTTCCTGGCTAATGTTTTGCTCCTTTCAGTGGGGTAAGGGGGAAAGGGGGCACGTGGTAAGGGGTTGGGCCAGTTCTTACTAGACTGGGAGATTCTGTGTTCTTTAGGCCGGATAGATACTTAAAATTGACTATTTCTTTGGAGATTCCAAGCACTGGAATCCTTTGGCCCAGGTAAATGTATCTCAGTTGTGAAGTTAATTGGTTTTTCTCTCTTGATCCCTAGAAACCTGGCCTTCTCTTCCAGCTTCTTGCTGCTGGAATCACTAAATCCTCTGGGGGTCCCCAATGGGCAGGAGAACCCAAGACAACACTTGTCTGATTTTTCTCACCTGGTTCACATTGGTCCCTAAGACATACTCAACCATCTCATATGCCAGCAGGTTCCGGAAGCGTAGATTGAAGCCAGTTCAGCACCCTCCACCCTGTTTCCCCAGGCTGAGCACTTGGGTTTTCTTGGGTGAGAGTCAGGCACAAGTGCAATACCTAACACTCCTCCTCCTCTCTTGCCAACCTAAGAGAACACAGAGTAAGCCCTCTAAGTGGTCCTCTAAGGCCCTCTCTCCAGGCTTGAAGGAGGTAGCACTCCCCATCTGATCCCTTCCACTTGGGTGGAAGGAGTTGCTTCTCTCATGAAATCGACAATTCCTTCCAAAGAAATCCTCTATAAATCCCTCCTTCTTCATTTTCTTACCTCTTTTCTATTTTCGTGATCTGGCTGAGAGGACCAACAATCATGGAAATGTCCTCGGCCATTTCCTTTGTAGATTTTTTAGAAATTTATTTTGTTTATTGATTTATTTTTGGTCGTGCTGAGTCTGTTGCTGTGTGCGGGCTCTAGTTGCAGCGAGCAGGGGCCACTGTAGTTGCGGTGCGCAGGCTTCTCTCTTTGTGCTGGCTTCTCTTGTTGTGGATCACGGGCTCTAGGCATGCAGGCTTCAGCAGTGGCTCACAGACTTAGTTGTCTTGGATTAGGGATCAAACCCACATCCCCTGCATTGGCAGGTGGATTCTTCACCAGGGAAGCCCTCCTTTATAGATTTTGCCTATGGTTATCTAGCTTTGAAATTTCACATCTGTTCTTCCTTGGTCTTTTGGTAGAAATTTCTATTTTAATGTCTTGTTACACAGGTGAACACACAAATTAAAGAGAAGATAGTTTCAGATTGTAATAAGCTGCATGAAGAAATGAAAATGGGGTGATGTGACAGAGGGTGGCCTGGGGGAAGAAGAACTCATTTAGAATGTGTGATCCAGGAAGGCAGCTATCTGTGAGGACGTGGCAAGCTGAGCTCTGACCTAAAGGACAAGCAGCCAGTTCTGCCAAGATGTGGGGGTGGGGGGAGTGAGGGAGGGTAAAGGGTTTCAGGCAGTGGGAATAGCCGGCACAGAACCCAAGATGGGAACAGGTTTGGTGTGTTCAAGGAAGGCTGGGATTGAATGGAGCAAGTGACGGAGAGGATATTGGAGAAGTGAGCAGGCCAGATCGTGCAGGACCGTGGGCTTGATGAGGCTCTTGGGTTTGTTTTAACTGTGCAGGGAAGTTGTTGCAGGGTTTTAGGCAGGAAATGACCTGATCTGATCTATATTTTAAACATCAATCAATGATATGGAAGGAAGGAAGGGGAGGGAAATATTATAGAAAAAAACAACCTTACAGGCCTAATGAGACTCAATGTACAGACCTGCTTTGAATCCTGTTCAAATAAATTGTGAAAAGAGAACTTTGAGATAACCCATGAAATCTGAATTCAGATGGTGTCAAATGATACTAAGTAATTACAGTTGGTTTGGCTAAGTGGGATAATAGCATGATTCTTAAAAGAAATTCTGTGTTCATTTGAGATGCACAGTGCACAGGTGTTTATGGGTGATGTGCTGTGCTATCTGAGATTTACTGAGTCATATTCCACACACACACATACAAACAGAACAAAAAAGCCCAGGGCTTCATTATACTATGTTCTCTACTTAGGTATCTTTTTAAAAATGCATATGATACCACTCTTCTGTGGAATCTAAAAAATGACAGAAAGGAACTAATTTACAAACAGAAACAGACTCATAGACATAGAAAACAAACATGGTTACCAAAGGGGAAAGTAGTGGGGATATAGTAGGGATCTGGGATTAACAGATACATACTATATATATTTTTATTTATTTATTTATAAAATACACAAACAACAAGAGTTCACTGTATAGCACAGGGAACTAAATTCAATACCTTGTAATAGCCTATAATGGAAAAAGAATCTGAAAAAGAATACACATATACCATATATATATGTATGATTGAATCACTTTGCTGTATACCTGAAACCTTATAAATCAACCATACTTCAAAAGCACTGGGAAGAGGGACTTCTCTGGTGGTACAGTGGATAAATCTGCCTACCAATGCAGGGAACATACATTCAATCCATGGTCTGGGAAGATCCCACGTGCTGCGGAGCAATGAAACCCATGTGCCACAACTACTGAGCCTGCAGGCCGCAACTACTGAAGCCTGAGTGCCTAGAGCCTGTGCTCTGCAACAAGAGAAGCTACCAAGGTGAGAAGCCCACGCACCACAACAAAGCATAGCTTGCCACAACTAGATGAAGCCCATACAGCAGCAAAGACCCAGTGCAACCAAAAATACATGCATAAAATCTAAGAAAAAAAGGTCACTGGAAGAAATTACTTTCCCTTAGGAGTTGCAGTTCTACCCTTTAGGTAAAACCCTTGGTTTATCCTCTCCTAGAAGAAATTATTTTTTCCACATTAGGCCATTCCATAGTGCATTTCTGCAGTGAAACCCAGAAACACAGACCTTACATTTACTCTTGGTGAGATCAAGGGTGCAAACATCTGTTTAGCCACTCAAACCACTATGTCAGCATTTAGGGAGCTTGAGATGGCTGGATGGCATCACTGACTCGATGGACGTGAGTCTGGGTGAACTCCAGGAGTTGGTGATGGACAGGGAGGCCTGGCGTGCTGCGATTCATGGGGTCGCAAAGAGTCGGACACGACGGAGCGACTGAACTGAACTGAACTGAATGCAGCCACAAGTACTGGTCCCAGCAAAGGAACTCCTGACTGCCCGTGATCTGCCCAGAGGCAAAGCTATTTGCGGGTGGCTCTTTGTTTTGGTATTTTTCTTTTCTTTTTCCTTTCTGTACAACTGGTAAGACAAACGGAGATGCACGTCTGTCACTATGGATCCATCAATGGCTTGGATTTTCTGGATGTAATCTTGTTTAATGGAGCCAGGGCTTTTATTGCCTAAGATTTTTCTTCCCTATGTGTAGAGCATTGTTGTTGTTGCTAATATGCTCTGATGTCCTGGCACTAAAATGTACAAAATACACACACATTCTCTCTCTCTCTCTCTCACACACACACACACAGAGTGCTTTTATTGCTCATCAAGAGTGGAGGCTCTGCCTAGCATGGTGTTCTGTAATGACCTAGATGGGTGGGATGGGGGTGGGGCTCAAGGGGAGGGGCTATATATACATATAATTATGACTGATTCACATTATTGTATGAAAGAGACCAGCACAGCACTGTAAAGATATTATCCTCCAATAAAAAAGATGTCATACCATGAAAAAAAAGAAGCATGGAGGCTCTGAATGATGCTTGGAATGCAATTGGGGTGGTGTCGTGTGAGATAGGCAGACCTCATCCCTCATAGGCAGCAGCTGCTTAGCCTGTTTTGTAGTCTACCATGCTCCCTGATCCTTGATTTCCTCCCTCTGCTTGGCCTACCCTGTCATGTTGTTCTCTAGAAAAATCAGGTCACCCTGTACCTAACTTTCCCCCGCCAATGATTTTTAGCTGCTTACTGAGCCTGTTGTGTTGCATCTGATCCTTGCTCAGCCCAGCCCTGTGTGCTACCATTAGAGAACACTATAAATCACCACTTGAGGACTATAATATCCACTCTAATGGTTAGAACACAAGGTCGCGCTCTCCCTTGTGTCCAAGTAGCAGTCGTAAGCTCCTGGAATAGATCCCTCATTGCCTCCTGAACAACTTCAGTGTCTCCCAAGTTGGGGTCTTAAATCTCACTCCTCATCACATAGTTTTCCTTAGGACAGGCTCATTTGTGTGCTTTTTCTGCTACCAGAGTTTGGCATCTCCTCCCCGGCTGTCACTTGTGGGATTTCCCCAGTTGGAGTGATCCCTAACCACCTGCCATCAGGCAAGTCACTTATATTTGAATCATATTTCCTTCTCATGCAAATAAGAGTAACATTCCTTTCTTCCTTCTTCTTTTAAATAAATTTTTTTAGTTTATTCATTTTGGGTTGCGCTGGGTCTTCGTTGCTTCGAGGGAGCCTCCTCTGGTTGTGGCAGGTGGGGGCTGCTCTTTGTTTTGGGCACGGGCTTCTCATTGTGATGGATGCTCTGGTTGTTGGCATGGGCTCTAGGCCTGTGGGCTTCAGTAGTTGCAGCTCATGGGCTCAGTAGTTGTGGCACTCAGGCTTAGTTGCTCCGTGGCATGTGAAATCCTCCCAGAACAGGGATTGAGCCCATGTCCCCTGCATTGGATGGCAGATTCTTTTATACTGTACTGCCAGGGAGTCTTCTTCCTTCTTTCATGGCGTTGTGCCAGGGCTAGGGGCATTTGCTGGGGTGATCTGAGACGGGACTTGTGGCTATTCTTTACAAAATATAAGACCCTGCACTAAAACTAGCAATCACTGTAATAACCAAGAAGCCTCTCTAAGAGGTGGGAAGTGTATATACAGCAATAGCTATGCACGTCTTTTTAATTCAACAAAGCCTATATTGAGTATGTGCCAAGCACAATGATCAGTAAGACACAGTCCGTGCTTAAGGAACTTAAAATCTTATGTCATATACAAGCAAGAAAACAGGTGCTCACAATTCAGAGTGATAAGAGCTATGGTAATACTAACTCCTTTACACAAGTGCACAGAAAACACATCTAACCTAGACTAAGAGACCTCAGAGAAGACCTCCTGGAAGAGGTGTGGGGGACATGCACGCTGAGCCAAAAGAGAGCCTGGAAGTCAGTTGCTCAGTGTGGCTCTGAGAGTGAAGGCCAGTGGTAAGGCTGGAGAGGCAGGCAGAACTAGATCATGGGGGGTTTGGAACATTAGGGTGCTACTGAAAGGTTTTAAGAGTGATGTGACCAGATTTGTCTAAAAGCCATCTGAAGAATATTTTGGAAAAAGAGAAGACTGAATGAGAAAGATCAGTTAATAGGCTACAAGGATAAGCTAGCTAAGAGATTATAACAGCACTATCGAAGATAATGCTGGAAGGTTGAAAAGAAGTAGGTGGATTCAAGAGATCTTTGGGAGGTAAAAGTCCATAAAATTTGACATTGAATTAGATTCGAGGGTTAGAATAGAAGAGATAGTAAAGGGTAGCACCTTTATTTCTAGCTTGAAGAACTGTGTGGGTGGTGGCGCCATTCACTCAGGTCAAGATCATAGGAGGAGGATGGCCATATAGAAAAATCATAATTTCAGTTTGGGCTGTGACTCACTTTCAGGGTCTTTGGAGTCCATGTAGAGACGGACATAGTATCTGCATGTTCTGATATGAGGCTTGGCTGCTTCTAACTCCAGGAAAGGACAGAATTACAGAGTACATGGTACTTAAACGACTGCTGATGCTGGCTCGACACAGGATTTAGCAGATACTTACACTAGCTGATCCCCGGGAGGAGGAAATGGCAATCCATTCCAGTATTCTGGCCTGGAAAATCCTATGGACAGAAGAGTCTGGCAGGCTACAGCCCATGGGGTCTCAAAGAGTCAGACATGACTGAGCGACTGAGCAGGCATGCATGCACACTGGCTGACCAGCAACTCTGTGTGTGTGGTCTGGCTCAAACAAATGAGTTATGCCAATCAGATTTTGTCTCTGCAGAGTTTCAACCAAGCCATTGAGCACAGAAGGTCATGAATGGACATTGGTGTTCAAAGGTCTTATGGAATCAGGGGCTGTGGTAGCAGCCATGTAAGTTGCTAAGAGGGAAGTGAATTAGCCTCCCATTGTCTTCCTGAAAGGCCTGAAAAAGAGGAGGATAGAACAGACATAGATTGATGAAAACTGATGAAAACCTGGGTGTCATGTCACCACCCCTGAGATAGAAATATAGAGACAGATGTGAAAGAGAAGGTGCCTAGGTTATTTTCTAATTTTTACTGCCAGTGTCCTTGAGCCTGGCTGTCCTTGCACTCTCGCTCCTTTAGTTTCTCTCTTTCTCTGTACACACACACACACAAACATGTATGTGTACACACATATATGCACACACATATACATATATATGATTGTGTTAAATAAACATATCATGTCCATTGAGTTGGTGATGCTATCTAATCATATCATCCTCTGTATCCCCCTTCTCCTGCCCTAAACCTTTCCTAGCATCAGAGTCTTTTCCAGCGAGTTGACTCTTTGCATCAGGTGGCTAAAGTATTGGAACTTCAGCTTCAGCATCAGTCCTTCCAAGGAATATTCAGATATCATTTAGGGTTGACTGGTTTGATATCCTTGAAGTCCAAGGGACTCTTTAAGAGTCTTCTCCAGCACCACAATTCTAAAGTATCACTTCTTTGGTGCTCAGCCTTCTTTATGGTCCAATTCTCACATCCATACATGACTACTGGAAAAACCATAGCTGTGTTTATATGGACCCTTGTCAGCAAAGTGATGTCTCTGCTTTTTCATATGCTGTCTAGGTTTGTCATAGCTTTCCTTCCAAGGAGCAAGTGTTTTTTAATTTCATAGTAAAGGACAGAGAAGCCTGGTGTGCTTCTGTCCATGGGGTCACAAAAAGTTGGACATGACTTAGTGACTGAACAACAAACAACAAAACGTATTTAAAATTTTTACTTTAGTTCTTTTAAAAGTGCACAACCAAAAAAGTTGTAATTAGAATGGAAATTGGTACCAGGAATGGCATTTCAAAGTGCTAGAACCTTAAAGCTTGAGGTTTGAAACCAGCTATGGTATCACTGAAATGAGATATAATACAAATTTTTTTTCATTCAGGATAGGAAGTTTGCAGTCTGTGATTAGCTGGAAAAACAGCTAATTAATTTGTCACCTACTATCGCTTGAGACCCAGACCACAGGGACACCAAAGGTGAAGCTTTGGGAGGCTTGATGCCTGAATGTAAGGATAATGAAGCGGATTGTTTACTGTATGTCACCTTAGGTAAGGGCCAGCAGCAAAGAGGTTTATGTCTAGAATGTCTGTCTATGAGCAAATAAAAAAAGCAAGGTGATTATGTAATGCTGGTGCAGGAAGCCCATTTTGCCTGTAGCTGGAGCTGTCTGATTACTTAGAGTCAAGTCCAGAAACTAATGGGCCCTGCCCGACTTTGGTCTGGTCCTAATTTTCTGTCTCATTGAGTTTTTAGTGCCAAAGTTAAAAGCTCTGATTGACAAAGATGGATGTTCACTGGGGAAGAATTATTTGGGAGGAGAAGGAGTTGCTGGGGAAGATGACACCCCAACAAGCTCTCCCTAGGCATTTCCCTCTCTGCCTTCCCCAAGAAGAACCCTCCCACCAAGAGGCCAGTCTCACAGCCAGAGTTGGAATTTAGCTTAGAAAAGACGTATCTTGTGTTTTTCAGCTACATCCCTTCTGTACCATGTGACGTCAGCCATTAAAAGAAGGATGGTAAGATTGAAGAACTAACAAACCTGGGTTCTGAAGAATAGAAGATATGTATGAGCCTGGTCCTCAGGATTCATTTGGGATGTTAAGCATAGACAGCGTCTCGAGGACATTGGCCTTACTGTGCCAGCTACGGGTCCCTGTTGCTTTGGGATCTGATAGGATTTAATATATGCTTGGGTATCCCAGGTGACTCAGTGGGTGAAGAATCTGTCTGCAGTGCAGAAGATTCAGGAGACACATGTTCAATCCCAGGGTCGGAAAGATCCCCTGGAAGACAGCATGGCAATCCGCTCCAGTATTCTTGCCTGGAGAATCCCATGGACAGAGGAGCCCTGTGGGCTACAGTCAACAGGGTCGCAAAGATTCAGACATGGCTGAGCAACTGAGAGCTCACACACGCAGGCACATATGCTTAGGCCAGGGGTCACAGTGTGATTCTTGTCCTAGAGATTGCTTTCCTCCTCTGTTTTGCTCAGTGAATAATTTCTTCCCCCTGCTGTCATCCTGTGTTTGCTCCTTTGTTGGTTATTAGGGAAATGGCAGAGGTTACATGTACCATTTAGTTCATAGACTGTGAGAAAGTGAGCAGTCTTATTTGGACATGATCTCACAGAAAAAGAAGAGGAACAGACAGAAGCTGAACATTATAGATTCTGGGGTAAGCAAGCAGTCTTTGAGACAGCCTACTGGTACTCACTGACTCTGGATGAGGAGCAGAGAGTGACTTCATGTTGTTTCTGTTGAGGAGCTGTATGATTTGTAGCTGTAAATGTGATCGAGTTAGATGACAGCAGCTTTGAAAATGTTTGAATAGGGGAAAGATTCTGTGTGCCAGGCAGGCAAGCACGAGGATGAAATTGACAGGCCTTTGTTATCTGTCCTGTCCAGTGATGCTGGAAGGGACAGCTCTATCTGTCCCCTGATCTCTCTCTATAGTGTCACAGCTCCTGGCCCTGTGATGGACACCTCACCTCGGGCAGCCAGTCCTGACTCTGGATTGAGTGGATATGCTCATTCAAGCAGACTCTCTCTCCCAACACTTGAACAAGGATTCATGGACTCTGTTGCCCTCCAGCATAAGCTCTGGAGCTGGGTCCTGCACTCTTGGGGGTTAACGAGTGGGCAGAGAAAGGTGAGGGGCTATCAGATGATAACAGAATAGATGCTGGAGAGCAGGAGGCAGAATTGCAGCTTCTGTTCCTAATGGGTTCCTCCTGACTTCAATTGCAGATCTTCACATTTCTGACAATGTTTTATTTTCTGTCATTGGAATTCACTGGATTTCTGCTTCCTTAAAGTAAATTCCAAACTGTAACAGGAATCTAGAGTTTTGGGAGACAGATCTGGATGGAGATGTGATTTTTGGGCCCTCCACATTTCTATGGAGACTTGGTGACAGATGAAACCACCTAAGAAAGGTATAGAGGGAAACAGAAAATGTTGCTATTTTGATCATTTTAAATACTTGCTGTTAAAGACACTAGCACAGAGGTAAAGAATCTGCCTGCCAGTGCAGGAAACGTAAGAGACTCAGGTTCGGACCCTGGGTTGGGAAGATTCCCTGGAGAAGGGCATGGCAACCCAGTCCAGTATTTTTACCTGGAGAATCCCATGGACAGAGGAGCCTGGCGGGCCACAGTCCATGGAGCCACAAAGCCGATGGACACGACTTCGAGACTGAGCAGGTACACACGCACGTGCTTGTGTATATTGCTTTACTTTCCCTTCTAAACAATTCTGTGAGATAGCTATTAGTATTAACGTAGTTTCTCAAATGAGGAAAGGTGCTAATAAGGGTTGAATCACTTTGCCCAGGTTACACAGCCTATAGCAATAGCAGTGGTGGGCCCTGTCTTCTGACTGATCCGATTTTAATCCCCCATTAGGAACAGATAGGGATCCACAGAGCCAAGCTATTTGGTCTGGGCTGGAATCCGGGGGAATCATTCTCCCCTGAGGTGGGTACCACTGTTCACCTGCTCCTTGCAGAGAAGCTGCTAAGACAGTAAATGAAATAAGGGACGTTTGTTGCCGGAGCCCCTCATTTCCCTTTGTAGGTTTCCTCCTCCCTGGTCCCCATGAGCAGTCTGCTGCTCTCTAGAGCCTTTGAGGAAGACCACTGATGCCCCATCATAGGAGGAGGGAGGGGCCTGTGCTCCAAAGTTATCCCTCCCTGGGACCAAACCCGAGTCTCTAGTATCTTCTGCACTGGCAGGCAGATTCTTGACCTCTGCGCTAGTGTCTTTAACAGCAAGTAAACTATTTAAAATGATCAAAATAGCAACATTTTCTGTTTCCCTCTATACCTTTCTTAGGTGTTTAGGACTCCACCCTTTCACTTCAGGGGGTGCAGGTTGGATCCCCGGTTAGGGAACTAAAATCCCACATGCCCCACAGCCAAAAAAAAACAAAAACAAGAACCCAACAAACTTATTCTTCCCAAGGTCAATTTCCAGTCTCTCAGAGGTGTTGTTTAATGCCCTCACATTTTACTAGTTGGGGGTAGGTAGTGGGGAGAGGTGGAAAATGGTGGTTTTTTTTTTTTTTTTTTGGACAAAGGGTTAGTTTGGGAAATCCTGAGTTAAATAGACACATGGAGATTTCTTAACCACACTTCTTCTCAGAGTGTCAAATGTGTTAATGTGTATCTCCCCAAGGGGCATATTACAGGAAGAATTTCCTAAACCTACTTGACCGCAGAACACTTCCGAATGCGGTTGTTTTCTAGTGGGGGAGGAAAGAAAGATAATGTGGAGGAATGTGTGTGCATGTGCTCAGTCGATTAGTCGTGTCTGACTCTTTGCGACCCCACAGACTGCAGCAGGCCAGGCTCCTTTGTCCATGGGATTCTCCAGGCAAGGATCCTGGAGTGGATTGCCATTTCCTCCTCTAGGGGATCTTCCTAACCCGGGGATAGAACCCAAGTCTCCTGCACTGGCAGGCAGATTCTTTGCCACTGAGCCATGTGGAGGTGAGACACCTCAAATTCTCCTCCAAGGTAAGCAACCACCTCTCTCTATTTGCAAACTACTGGCCTTGACCAGCAATCTCCCGACTGCAGTGTGTATTTGTGTCTATACACTCATGCAGGCAGGCAGAATTCCTGATTATCAGCTCAAAGGCAGGAACCAGATTGATTTTTATCACTTAGCTCTTAAGGTCTTCCATCCCCTAATATTTGCTTGGGTCCCCTTGAGGACTCGGTGTGGACTCGCTATTAAATAAGGCAAAGCCTGCCTCGCAGGGTGTGGGTGTGAGCGGTTCTGGCTGGTTGGAGTGGAGCAGGGCGGGGCAGAAGATCTTTTCTATCTAAGGCCTGGAAGGAGACCAGGCAAGGTAAGAGGACACCTGGACCCTTGCTGCTGGCCCTGACCCCTTGGAGGTTCTTTCTTCTGTCTGCCCTTACCTACTGAGGGAGGAGCCTTGCAGGAAACTGCTCTCAAACTGACACCCTCTGTTTATTTTTGCACCCCTAATTACCCTTTCAACTTGCTCTGGTTTATTTTTAGAGGTTTCCCATCCACCTCATTAACAGTTGGTAAAAGCTCCTGTCTCATATTTCTACCGTTTATACCCTTAATTAAACACCATGGCCTTTGTTATCTCTGAATACCGGGCCTTGTTAGAATTTAAATAGGATGACTCCTAGCTATGGCCTTACTGATTTTAAGCATTCCCTCCCCTTCCTACAACCCTTTTGTGTGCCCCCTGGGGTTGTCTAGAGGCCTGTCTCCCCAGGGTTCTCTCTGTTCCCTTTGGTTATTCTTTTTCATAATCAAGGACTGAACTTGTAAAAGCAGAAGGCTTGAGATTCTGGCTGCTCTGTTTTGTGTTTTCCTTTTGTTAATTTTTTTGTGGGAGCATAGGCTCCTTCTTCCACCCTCATCTAAATTATGAGGAAAGAGGTTGGTTGGGATTTTTTCAAGCTTTGCCGTCCAATGTGTAAACAAAACAGCTGATGCTTAATTAAATGCACACCAGGACTCAGATCCCTGATCTTACACCTGCTGGTCCTCTCATCTCATCAGAAAAGTGCTGCCTAATTACCTTCTCCTGCTGGCCTAGTTTACATTCAAACCTTCTTAGTGGGACTGGCCAAAGTATTAAACACATCTATCATCAGAGGCAGGGGCTCCCAGGTGGCGCTAGTGGTTAAGCATCCACCTGCAGGAGACTTAAGAGATTTGGGTTCAATCCCTGGGTGGGGAAGATCCCCTGGAGAAAGAAATGGCAATCCACTGCAGTAATCTTGCCTGGAGAATTCCATGGAAAGAGGGAGCCTGGCAGGCTACAGTCCATGGGGTCACAAAGAGTTGGACACAACTGAAGTGACTTAGCACACACACACATCATAAGAGGAATCAATCCCAGAGATCACTTTGCAGAGGAAAGAAGGCTGGTGTGGGGCAGAAGGAGCACATTCAATCTGGTGGTGGCACGGGTCCAGGTTTCTAGGGAGGAAAGGAAGATGCTTCCTGGGAGGTGTTTGGGGGCCTGTCGAGGAGCTGCACTTGGGCAGGGCAAGCAGTCAGTAGTCCGTCTTTCGTGGCTTAGGCCCAGTTTGCCTTGTGGGCCGCACAGCCTCCCCAGCAAGAGATAAATCCGTCATCTGTGTTGAAGGCTCAGGGGTATAGGCTGTGGTGGCCCCCTACTCACTAGAAGCAGGAGAGAATTGTTAGGGTCAGACTTTTCCAGGTTTTATTTTTATTTTTCTGTTTTTTTGGCGGTGCCGCGTGACACGCAAGATCTGAATTTCTTGACCAGGGTTCGAACCAGTGCCCCCTGCTGTGGAAGTGCAGCATCCTAATCGCTGGACCACCAGAGAAGTCCCTTTTCCAGGTTTTATTCTGTTACCCTTGGCCTTGCGCAAGTGACTTTACTTCTCATTTCCTAATCTGTATAGAGAGGTAATACTAATAATACCTATCTCATCAGATTGATATCAGATTTAATCAGGTAATGCATGTAAAGTAACTGTCATGATGACTCATCCATCATAATCAATTAACAGGTAATAGCTGCCAGTGTTTGGCCATATGGTCCTAATTGGCCACTCTGGACCATAGGGGTAGTAGGAACACCTAGAGAACCTTCCAAAGATATATTCTCTTTAGCCTATTTCTCCCAGAGAAGACCCTGTGTTCTGTTGATGGTGTAGAATAATTCTGGGTCATGTTGATGATGTTGATTTCAGTCTGAGGAGACGTCATCTACTCGTTCACTCACATCCCAACTTATCCAAGAGACATTTATCAAGCATCTACTATGCAAAGCACAGTGAAGACATCAGCTTTCAAGCAGCCTCTACTCTGATGGGAAGACCCTAACTATGACGTACATCAGAATGAAATGTGATCTAGGAAGGAGATACACTGACCTTAGAGGAACAGGAAAAAGGAACTGTTCATTTTGATCTGGGAGGTACAGAACTCAGGGAATATGGGGGAGAGACATTTGAACAGAAACATAAGGGACAAGAAAGGTTTCAAGACGAAGAATGGAAGAAGACTCCAGGATGAGGGAATTGTATTAACAAAGTCACGGAGAAGTGGAGATCCATAGTGTGCATGGAGAGAGGGGTACACGGTGCTAGACTTGAAT
Source organism: Bison bison bison (assembly GCF_000754665.1). Classification (NCBI taxonomy): domain Eukaryota; kingdom Metazoa; phylum Chordata; class Mammalia; order Artiodactyla; family Bovidae; genus Bison; species Bison bison. The sequence goes on along the minus strand of NW_011495072.1, from coordinate 6,604,067 downwards.
GCCCAGGAAGGGAGTCTGAAGGATGAGGGTGGGGGTGTGCAGACAAAGAGAAGTGACTATGACAATGTGACATTTATTTCGGAGAGATGGCTAGCTGGGTCTGTGTGACGATAGCTCAGGTCCCAGTATTTCACCACCAGGAAACCCCTTTCATTAATTTACTTCCGTATATCTCACAGTTTGATTTCGGCTACTTACCAAATTATATTTATTAATAGTTCATGAGGCTGTGTTGAGATAAGTGTGCAGTTTCTAGTAGTTCCTTTAAACACTGAAGACTCAGAGATAATCTGGAAGTGCCAGGTTGGGAACGAAGGGCATCAAGAGAGTTCAGAGAACAGAGATCTGCAGATCCCCTGGTAAAGGTCTGCAGTCTCCTGGGCCAATGTTGGGGGGACCTGAGCTAAGGCAGGGCTGCATAAAGATGGCACAGGTGGGAGGCAGTCTGTGGGTACAGTGAACAGGGCATGTGAGTAATTGGGGCCGAGGGGAGGGAGGAATAGAAATGCAGAGATTCAGAGGCCTGGGCATGAGACTATCAGTGGTGTATTAATCAAGGGAGTGGGCCCAGGAGCCCTAGAGGCTGGGAGGGAGGAGAGTCAGTGGGGAGAGGGAAGCAGACCATAGGTTCCTAAGTCATCCACATGGAGTTCTCCAGCAGGAAGTTGGGAGCTTGGGCGGTATTGCAAGACTTTTTCTCTTGGGCAGAAAACCTGGGGCTCTATTGCCCTCTCATCCTCAGGCTCAATGCACAGTACTAGGGGGTGGGACTAGCGCCCTCCTGGACAGACCTCCACTTCATCTCTTACCATCTACTCCAATCAGTCCCTGATCACAGAGTCTGCTCCCCCAAATTCTCCTGCATCATCCCTTGGCACTTGGACCATGCTGTTGACTCTGTGAGTTCATGCTAAGTTGCTTCAGTCATGTTCAACTCTTTACGACCCCGTGGACTGTAGCCCTCCAGGCTCCTCTATCCATGGGATTCTCCAGGCAAGAATACTAGAGTAGGTTGCCACGGCCTCCTTCAGGGGATCTTCCTGATCCAGGGATCGAACCTGCATTTCATGTTGTTGACAATCAGAAGGCCAAGACTGGGTTAGGAAGCGAGGTGGATGGAGGAGCTCTGGACAGCACTCTGTCACCACCTCCTGTGTCCATGCCCAGCTTGCAGTTAGCCTAGTTTAGAGCAGATGTTCTGTCCTGTCCAGCCTCTGCTTTTACTCTGTGGTGACAGAGCAAGGGTGTGAAATGGGAAGAAGATGGTTTGCCCTCAGTAGTTATGCCTGAGCTGCAATATTGTTGGTGGCGGGGGTGGGGGGATGTGACCTTCAGGGCATAGGGCAGAGTTTCCAGAGTGGGTGACTTTGCTGCTAATACCCGCTCCTGGTCAGGTGACAGTGTGCTGCCCATGGAACTGCTAGATAGATCCTGGGTTGGAGGGCATAATCCCACTCTAAGACTGTCCATGAACTCAGCCCTCTGTGCCTGCCTGCCATGTGGAATCCAGGAATTCAGAGCACAGTCACCCTATAAGCTGGGTCTGGGTCAGGGTTTCCTTGATTAGGAACAGCTGTCCTACTCCAGGTAAAGCCAATCTCTAATTCTGGGACCAAATGGTCCTCCATGCATGGGCCTTGACTTCATTGGCATCAGAACCATCTGCTGGCTTGTTGAAAAACAGATTCCTAGGCTCCACCCCAGGTCTAGTGCCTCAGAATCCCTGTGGTAGTGATTTACATTTTAAACAAAGTTTCCAGGTGGCTTGAGTGCACAGTAAAGTTTGAGGGTCATTGCTGGAGACCATCCTCATTACCATGACTCGATTTTCCATAGACCTTTCCTGAAGCACAGGCTTGTGTTCTGACATGGGTACCTGACTCTAGTCTTGGCTCATAGGTCCCCTCGCTATGGCAGTAGGTATCTCCTCTCTGGCAGGCCTGCCACGATGGGGCACCAGGACATGCAGAGGAGCAGGGGAAGCTGTAGTGACCACCCTGGTCACCGATGGAGGGAGAGTTGGGAGCCAGGGATTAAACCAATGGGCCAATGCTAAAGTTCATGGAAAGCCAAGGGAGAAGTTTGCTTTGGGAAATACTGGGTTTAGGCTGCAGCTGGACATCAAAGGCCTTGTCTGAGGCATGGGGGCAGTTTGGGCCTGGTGGGTCTTGGCAGCTGAGACTACCACCAATATCTGCACAGAGACAGTAGGTGCTGTGAAGGAGGTGGCAGGTGAAATCGTCCAGGCAGAGGGCAGAGAGCTGGAGAGAGGCCAAGCGCTGGGCCTGGGGGCCTTCTTAGTTCTAGGGGTAGAGGTATAAGAGTTGGGATGAATGCAAAACAGCTTCCCGTGAAGGAGACCAGAGTCAGGTAAGGAGAGAACCTCTGGAAGGGAGGGTTGATTATGCAGGAAACACTCCATCCGGGAGCCACAGAGATGGAGTGGGAACATTTACTTTAAAAGCCATTGGCTTTGCGTCCTGGCGAGAAGACAGTGGAGGCGAGTGTTCGTGAGCTTTGGCTCTGCTCTGGATGGGGGTACGCCTGGGCGGTGGAGCACCTGTGCGTTTGGCTCTCCTTAGGGGCTGGCATGGACTCTCCCACTGCCCGGCTGCAAACCGGGCGGTAGCCCCTCCTCTGGCATGTCACCGTGTTCTCCTGTGCAGCTGGGCTTGGCCAAGCCTGAGCTATTGCCCCATGATCATCCTGTGCTGGCTCCCCCTGCCCTGCCCCACAGGCAGCCTAGAACAGCCTGGCCCTCCTCTGCTCTTCCAGCCAGAAGCTGCACTCTGCTAAATGAGCTGGAGTTGCTGGAACTTTGCAGGACTGCCTAGGCCACTTAAACTTCCAAGTCGGTTGAAGACCAGCCAGTTTTCCACTTGGATTTGAGTTGCCCCTCCTCCTCGCACCTAGGTGCCTGGGGAGGCTGAAGAGACTGGCCGCTCAGCTGTGGCTGAAAGCAAGGAGGCTCACTCCAGGGGGCAGGCATGGAGCTGGGGAGGAAAACCGATGGGTGCTGCTTGGTTTCACGTTTTTTCTCCCCAAAGTGAAAATCCAGCTGGCTCATTCCCCTCCGTTTGCCTCTGAAGCTGTATCTGGTATTTATAGAGGACTGAACCAAGGGCCAATCAGCTCGGAATGGAAATTCCTGAGCCTGGAGTTCTCTGGAGCAACCGGGCTTTTGGCTTTCTCTCTTCCTGGAGTTCAGCTAAGGTTTTCTCTTGAAAACTTTGAAGTTCTGAGAAGTTTGAGGAGGTACGGATGGGGGGTGAAAACACATCCCAGAAAACACACACTGACTGTCTTTCTCTGGGTGTGGACACCTGGTGTGTTTTTTTTTTTTGGAGTTGATGGCCCGAAGGTGGGTGAAGGGCCAGGGGAACAGAGAGTGGATCACTGGGGGCCCCCAGGGAAGCAGCTGTGGTGCCTGGCTCTCTGGGGGGTGACGGGCATTGTCTTCTGTTCCAGCCTCTTGAACCTCCCACTTCTGACATTACCTGCCCCTGCAGACCTACAACTGGGCATCAACTAGAATTGGTTGTTGTTAGCATGAGCCTTCTAGCAGCAAGAAAAAAAAAAAACTGTGAGAGATTTGACATTTAAAAAGACAGCTGGAATGAGTGAGATATTGACTGACACATCATTAAATGTCACCACTTTTGTTTCCTTTCAACATTCAGTGCTTAAAGTATTCTAAATTAATTACATAGCCACTTGATTTATTCCTTCCCTCCCCACTCCCTGCTCCCTCCAACCCTCTCCAGGCTGAAGAGCCACACAGAGGCTTAGGCCCTTTGTTCTCAAGTCACCCAGTTGTGAAAGAAACAGGCCTTCATTGCAATAAGCTATACTGCAATAAGCTCTTAGGGTGCAGATCTGAGGCAGAGCCTGACCACTGCCATCGAAGCAACTATGCCCCGTTTTATAAATGAGGGAAATGAGGCTCAGAGAGGTTCTGTGATCCACTCAGGGTTGACTGGGGACGCTTGAGAAGCTTAATACAGGACAATGCAGATCTTTTGCTTCTAGGCTCTTGGGTTTTCCAGATGTATTGGAGTCATAGATGAATCCACTCTCACTTGGCAAATCTGGCAGGAAATAGGTAGCTTCTGGGATTAAGAGACTGGAGAATGTAGTTCTACCCCCATCCCTATTTCATTGCTGGGGACAGAGCCCCTGGGAGCATCAGGGCAGCTCCAGGTTTGAGACCAGAGGTTACAGGAAGAACTTCTCTGCATAGTAAGTCACTCATATTTGGATCATCTGGGAAAGAAAGTTTCTGGTAACTGAAGGAAGGCAGTGTCTGAAGCTCGCCTGGCTTTTTGATTTCACGATCCATTTTAACTGCAGTGTGTCACTGTCAGTAATTTCTCCATGGAGATGAAAGACCATGGTATAAAGGGCCATAGCCCTTTCAACCATGATTAGCAAGTCCTCTGTCATCTCAGGGACTCACATTTCTAAAAACACTTAGAATTTCTAGCCACGGGTTTTCATCCCTTATTGCTCCACAGCTGAAAGTGTCCCCACAAACCTGACTCAGGCACAGACTGCAAGGTAAAGTCACAGAGAAAAGAATCGCTGCATGTCTCAGGATGCCTGAGGCTCCTGCCCACACTGGCGTGCTGTGTCTCTCTGGATAATCCCTGATGTGTCACCAAACCTCCCCAATCTGTGCAGAAAAAAAGAGGCACCTCAGGGGAAAGAGTCACATAGCTCCCCACTCCTCCTTCCCCAGTACTAATTTACCGCAATCTAGTCACCCTCAGCTGAGATCCCTACAGGAGGTTCCCTGCTCTGGTTCTGAAAGGAAAGAGATGCAAGAAGACATCTCTCATGCCTGAGTCTGCAGGCTTCCTCTGAATTCTTCTGTCTGTCTTCCATGGCAGTTCATCATCAGTTTCCCTTTTCATCATTTAATGGCGCAGGCTTTGTTGGGAGTGGCACATCATAGAGTGATGAGCCCTTTGCAGCAGAGCTGCTGAAGTACAGCCTTCACTCTTCCTTGCATTGTCCAACATGGAATATGTTTATGGGCTAACTGGCTGGAGCTGGGTGTGATGGGCAGACTCTCCAGGTCTTTGGCTGTCTCTGGAGGAGTAACTGATATAGGGAATCAGATTAGTATGTGTGACTGAGGGTGCATGAAGAGGCTGTTGTAGGGCTCTCTCCAGAAAGGATGAGGCTGAAGTCTCAAAGGGTACATTTTGGGGTGCATCATGAAGGGGATATGCACAAATGGCTGGGCTAGGCAATCCTTCTCTGTCACTGTTCAGTCACTAAGTCGTGTTTGATTCTTCATGACCCCATGGACTGCAGCACGCCAGGCTTCCCTGTCCCTCACCATCTCTGGTTTATCTCTAGCATTGTCTTGACCGAATTGTAATTTTCTATTTATCTGTGTCCTCCTTTGAATTGTGAGCTCCTTGAAGAACTATGTTAGAAGGCAGCTTGGCATCATGTTTAAGCATGTGAACTCTGGAATTTAGATATCTTGGTTCAGTTGTGTGACCTTGGGCTAGTTTCTTTTTTTTTAATTAATTTATTTTTTTGTTGAAGGATAATTGCTTTACAGAATTTTGTTGTTTTCTGTCAAACCTCAGCATGAATCAGCTATAGGTATACATATATCTCCTCCCTTTTGAACCTCCCTCCCATCTCAAGTCTCTTAATCTCTTAGAGCTAGAGGAAAAATTAAGTGATATAATGGATATAAAGCCCTTAGAACAGTGTCTGGCATATAGGAAATGCTTCGTGCTTGTTAATTATTATTAATTTGTGTGCCTTCAGCCTTAGTGTGTTACCTGATACATTCTATGTACTCAACATGTGTTCAGTGAGTGGATACCTATGTTCACACAGAAACAGATGAGTCTTCATTTATGGGAATGAGTCCAGCTGAAGTTCTTGTGTCTTCTGGGACTGAAAAGGGCAGGAAGGAGAAATTGGGCTTTAGGGCTGAGCTGGGTTGGCAGGTTGAGAGTTGGGTCAGGACACTGAGAGTTATGGGAGATGACTTTACAGAAACTTGTCAAGAATTGAGTTTAGTGTAAAAGGTCTAGTTAGCTGATTTGACTTCCGTAACTTGGTCCAGCACCAAGTAGTACAACAGTACCGCTTATCACAACTACTGCTTATCAGTTGAAACCCCAGATGTAAAAGGATAGATTTGTGGACAGATTGTCAGCAAATGGCACTTGTGGGTGATTATCGTGTCCTCAAGAGTTGGATCCATACCAATACTACTCAAAGCACTCTACAGAGTCAATCAATTTGTAACCCCCATCAAGGTCCCAATGATTTTTTTTTTTTTTTCAGAAATAGAGTCATCGTAAAATTCACATAGAATCACAAAGGACCCCAAAGAACTAACAGAATATTGAAAAAGAACAAACTTTTATACTTCCTGACTTCAAAACTTAGTACTTTAAGCTATAGTAATCAAAACAATATGGTACCGGCTAAAAGACAGAAATAGACGTGATGCAGAACAGAGAGCCCCGAAATACACCATTACGTACGCAGCAAACGGTCAAGGTCGCCAAGATCATTCAATAGCGAGAAGACAGTCTTGGCAAATGATGTAGGAAAAACAGGCTATTCACATGATAAAAGAATAAAGTTGGACCCTTACCTCTCAGCCTACACAAAATTTAACTGAAAATGGATCAAAGACCTAAGAACTAAAACTATAAGACTCTTAGAAGAAAACACTGGAGGAAATCATAGTGGTATTAGATTTGGCAATGATTTCTTGAATATGACACCAGAAGCACAGGTAACAGAAGAAAAAATAGACAAGTTGGACATCAAAATTAAAAACTTTTGTTCATCAAAAGGACATGATCAACAGAGTAAAAAGACAGCCCACAGAATGGGAGACAATATTTGCAAATCATAGATCTGATAAGGGATTAATATATTGAATACATAAAGAACTCTTAAAACTTAACAATAACAACAGCAAAAATTCAAAAGTAACCAAAGGACTTGAATTGACATTTTTCCAGTGAGGAAATACAGCCAGCCAATAAGCACTTGAAAAGATGCTCAACATCACTAATCATTAGGAAAATGCAAATCAAAACCACAACAAGATATCGCATCATATCTATCAGGATGCCTAACATCAAAAAAACCAAAAGATAACAAGTACTGTTGATGATATAGAGAAACTGGAATCTTTGTGCACTGCTTGTATAAGATGATGCAGTTGCTATGGAAAATATTATGATGGTTCATCAAAATATTAAAAATAGAATTTATCAAGGTTCAGCAATTCCATTTCTGGGTATATGCCTCCTCAAAATTGAAATCATGAAGAGATACTTGTGTACCTGTACTCACAGCAGCATTATTCCAAGAGCAAATGGTGAAATGTCCACGATGGATGAAAGGAAAACAAAATGTGGTACATACACACAACGGACTATTAGCCTTAAAAAGGAAGGAAATTCTGACACGTAACATGGATGAACCTTCAAGACATTATGCTAAGTGGAATAATCCAGACACAAAAGAATAAACATCATACAATTCCACTCTTATGAGGTGCCTAGAGTAGTCAAATTTACAGACAGAAATCAGAATTATGATTGCCAGGGGCTGGAGAGAGGAGGAAATGGGGGCTGCTGGATAACAGGTAAAGAGTTTCAGTTTTGCAAGACGAAAAAGCTCTGTGGATGGATGCTAGTGATAGTTGCACAAAAATGTGAATTTCTTTAAAGCCACTGAGATGTACACTTAAATATAGTTAAAATGGTAAATTTTATGATACGTATATTTTCAGTTCAGTTCAGTTCAGTCGCTCAATCGTGTCCGACTCTTTGTGACCCCATGAATTGCAGCACGCCAGGCCTCCCTGTCCATCACCAACTCCCGGAGTTCACTCAGACTCATGTTCATTGAGTCAGTGATGCCATCCAGCCATCTCATCCTCTGTCATCCCCTTCTCCTCTTGCCCCCAATCCTTCCCAGCATCAGAGTCTTTTCCAATAAGTCAACTCTTCGCATAAGGTGGCCAAAGTATTGGAGTTTCAGCCTCAGCATCAGTCCTTCCAATGAATACCCAGGACTGACTTCACTACAATTTTTAAAAAAAGGCAAGAGCATAGCTGAGGTGGGGGAAAAGGATAGGGTGAAATAGATGGGTGTCAAGTTACATTAAAGCATTTTGGATAAATTTGTTGTGAAGAATCATTTTATGAAGCCCTTGATTGATGTTTTTGTTCATTAACATTTTCATCGATCAGCTTCGCTTAGGCACACCTCCATTATTATTCACATCGCTTCCATTCTCCTTGATCTCTAAATGTTAATGGGTCCTGAAGAACGTCTCTCTGAGACTCTCCTTTGCTGCTTGTATCTGCATGGCAGCGTCAGCCTTCTGTTTTCTCATCTCATTTTTGTGTGTGAGCTTTCTATAAATTAACATCTCATGCCTGACCTCTCTGCCAAGCTACATGTTGACTGCAGCTGTCTGCTAGACAGTCCTCCAGCATCTCAAACTCAGGTGGGCTCAAACTGGACTCATCAGTTTGTCCCTTGTTCTGCTGAGTTTCTGGTTTCCATGGAAGGCGCCATCATTTTTCTGGCGCCTCAAGTGTAAGACCAACAACTTTGAGTCCCGTGTCCCTCTCCCTTCTTTCAGATCTGCTCAGCTATCAGCACCATGGTGTTTTCTATCTGTGAGCATCACATCCTGCACAGGTGCCCTTTTTTCCCTGTGCACTGTCTATGCTAGCCCAGCCCTAGGTCCACTCGTGAGTCTCTCCCTGTGGGCCTGCCACATCTGTGCTGGGGGTGCAGCTGTGACCTAGCCAGAGGAAAGCCAGTCCTGTTCCCTCTAGTAGAAGATCAGACACTTGGATAGGGCTTACTCCAAAGAGGAGCAGAGCAGGACACAGGACAAATTGGCTCGTTGGAGAAGGAAATAGCAACTCACTCCAGTATTCTTGCCTGGGAAATCACATGGACAGAAGAGCCTGGTGGGCTATAGTCAGGGGTCGCAAAGAGTTGGACATGACTGAGCGACTAAACAGAGTGGCTTGTGGCTGAGTAATAACCTTAGGAGGTGAGGCTGTGGATGAGGTGTGACAGTTGGACCGAGTCTCAGATTCAGGCGAGTCTTGAAGTTCCAGGTGATCAGCCCTTTGGGGAGCAGAAGTCAAGCCTGAAATGGAGAGGGGAGGGGCAGCAGGTCCATTTCCCAAGGGAGGTGGCTGGCAAGAACTAGGCAAGGGCCAGGGCAGGGGAAAGAAGTACTCCTTGGGAGAGCAGTCCAGCATCCTGCCTGGGCAGACAATGCAAGCAAGGAGGGCATTGTGTTCAGGGGCTCCTTGTCTCCCCTAGATGCAGGCTGCGTGGCGGCCCTGGGACTTCCACTGCTCTGGCTCTTTACCTGTGTAGACTCCTCAGTCTGGAATCTGCCTCCTCCTCACAACTTCCACATCTGCCAGTCCTACCCATCCTAGATCAAGGGCGCCTCATTCCTTGAGCTGCCACTCAATCTGCAGAGCTATGTTATTCTTTTTTGCACTTCCGTAGTCTTTTATTTCACCTCCCTCCCTGTACTGACCACTTTCTACCTTGGACTAAGAGTTACTTATGTTATCAACTTACTAGACTAGAAAGTTTTTTGTGGGCAAGATTGAAGTCTGAGGCTAGCACAGTTGTGTGGCCCAACATACATCTGCAAGACTCGAGGTACAGTTCTTGATTTCATGCAAAAATGAATAGACTACAGTTTCCCTTTATTAGTGTCTCTGAATCAATCCTTCAGTGGCTGTCACCTTTCATGGGTCTGCGAAGTTCACTGTGGTCTTCCCACATGCTGATGATCAAATATTTCTACTTCCTCTTCCTCTGGTTGCTTGAACCCCTTATGTTTTGGAGGCCACACAAATAGTTCTGGGCAATGAACTGTGAAGGAAAGTGATGTGTTCCTTTTAAGCCAGAGCACTGAACCCAGGATGAGACCCTTCCGCGTGCTCTTTACCCTAAGGCATGGCAACTGGCACTGTCTAAGGCATTGGCCGCTTTGTTACCCTGAGTTCCCCTGAATCAATCCCATGAACAGGACCTCTGTGATGAACATTAAGCTTGAGTGAGAAATAAGCCTTTGTTGTTTGCAATCGCTGAAATATGAAGGCTGTTACTATTGCATAACCCAGCCCAGCCAGCCCAACCCATTTACCCTAATGGTTGATCTGCTCTAGATGTGACTAGCACATCATCAGATGCCGGTGGCTGGCGGGTGATCTGATGGGAAGGCAGAAGCAAGAGGAAGCTGCCACTTTGGGCAGCAGAGTGCTTCTCTCAGCAGTTCAGCTCCCTTGGTGGTATCTCATTGTGGAGTGCCAGTAATTTAGATGCAGATGTGCAGGAAGGGAGAGAACTTTCCACTCTATGGGCCGCTTTCTAAATTAATTAAAAGCTGGGGGTGAGCAGAGAGGCTATTCCATTAAGTTTTTTTGTTTTTGTTTTTTTTTAAATTTTTGAGTCTGCAACAGGATTTTCTCATCAAGTATTGCAAAGCAGACGAAAGCACCACACTTTCCCCACATGAGTGTGTGATCCGCTTCCCTGGAGAAGCTTCAGCATCTGGAGGGGCTGCTTGTTGAGCCAAAGAGCTGAGGAAACAGCAGAGCTCCATGTACCAAATGCTATGTGAGCTACAAGTCTGACAAAACTCCAGGTGGATTCCAGCCTTCCAGGGCATGCAGGTATTCCTCAGGCAGAATGAAAAACAAAAAAGTCCTTTGCTGTACCTTGATTGAAGGGAAGTGGGTTACCTATGTGAAACAGAGATTAAAAGTAAAAGCTTTGCTGTATCCTGTATGTGTGCTGACTGCTAAACCTCAGGAATGTACAATGACAAGAGAAATGGGCAAGAGAGAGAGATTTAATTGAATAAAAACTCCAGGCTGTGACAGGGGTGGGAAGACACAAAGCAGTAATTAACAATAATTTTTTAAATAACAATGCAATTAATTAACATCCTGAGGATAAGGGGAGAGGAGGGGAGAGGCATTCTTCAGCCTGGAAATACTGCTCAATAAAAGGAACTTAGCATTTAAAGGGCTTCCTTGATAGCTCAATTGGTAAAGAATCCGCCTGCAATGCAGGAGACCCCAGTTCGATTCCTGGGTCAGGAAGATCCCCTGGAGAAGGGATACGCTATCCACTCCAGTATTCTTGGGCTTCCTTTGTGGCTCAGCTGGTAAAGAATTCACCTGCAACTCGGGAGACCTGGATTTGATCCCTGGGTTGGGAAGATCTCCTGGAGAAGGGAAAGACTACCCACTCCAGTATTCTGGCCTGGAGAATTCCATGGACTGTATAGTTCATGGAGAATTCCATGGACTGTATAGTTCATGGGGTAAAGAGTCGGACATGACTGACTTTCACTTTCACATTAAAAAAAAAAAAAACTGATCTGCAAAAGGCCCTGGTTATCGTGACTTTGGGGCTTCCCAGGTAGCACTAGTGGTTAAGAACTGCCTGCCAATGCAGGAGACACAGGAGATGCGGGTTCAATCCCTGGGTTGGGAAGATTCCTGGAGGAGGGCATGACAACCTACGCCAGTATTCTTGCCTGATTGACACTGACCACACTCCCTTCTCCAAGAAGGAACTGCTCTAAGGCAGCATCTTCATCTGCCTCCAGGTTTAAAGGTGATGGACAGTTGCATGTGCATTTTGAGCTCACTTCTAGAAGGACCCCCTCACATAAATTTCTGGGCTCCTGACCCAGGAAGCCCACTGCCCCCTTCATAGTTGCAGGACTTGCAGCATCTGCCTAATGATTGAAATGGCCATCTTGATGGGATCATTCTAGAGTCAAGAATGACCCCATGGACAGAGGAGCCTGGTGGGCTACAGTCCATGGGGTTGCAAGAGTTGGACATGACTGAAGTGGCTGAGCATGCATGCACGCACGCATCGTGACTTCAGCAAAGCTCACATCACCAACCCAAGAAAGACATTTCTCCTAGCAGAGGAAGCTGACAAATGAATCAACCTTGTATTTCATGTCATTCTGCAACTTGTAATCATTGTATTCTCATCTGTGAGGGAGAAAGATCAGGGTAGACAGTGAAATTGGCATAAATTCACGCTTTGGGTTGAGTACTGGTCTCCCTTGAGGATGCTGGGGATGGGGTTCCAGAGCTGAGAGCCTCCCTGGGGTGGGCTTTCCAGCCTACAGACATTTACCAAGACTGCTGGAGCAGGAGTGGTAGCAATTGGTCAGGGTGGTGTGGAGGCTGACCGTAAGCTACTCAGGGAGCAGCTCCAAAGGCACTTCCAAAGGCACTGGGAGGCTCACTCATGTGAGACAGCTGCTTAGACATAAAAGGAACATCTAAGAGCAGTAACTCTTCCCTGATTCGCACTGATCACACTCCCTTCTCCAAGAAAGAACCACTCTAAGGCAGCATTCTCATCTGCTTCCAGGTTTGAAGATGATGGATATTTGCATGTGCATTTCCAGTTCACTTCTAGAAGGACCCCTTCACATTAATTTCTGGGCTCCTGACTCAGGAAGCCCACTGCCCCCTTCATAGTTGCAGGACTTGCAGCATCTGCCTAATGATTGAAATGGCCATCTTGATGGGATCATTCTAGAGTCAGGAATGAAGCTCATGGCCTGTTGGAAGTCTTTTCATGACCTTGAGTTTTTGCTTACTCTCAAGAGAATCCAGCCTCAAGATGACTTGACTGAGAAGGCCTATCAATCACAAGACATTTGGGGAGAAAACTTGTCTTTATATCAGTGCCACATTAGCCCCAGGCTAAAGCTCAGTACTGGGTGAATTCTGGGTTTATCTACATTTTGTAAAGCTGAAAACCTCTTTTGCCACAATATCTTTTTACCTCCTGCCCAATTTAGTCATCTTGAGGATTAGAAGACACTACTCAAAGTTATATCAACACAGAAATCTGATAACTTGACTTAAAACAAGGGTAGCTTTATTGAGTTGCTGCTCCTAAAGCATGTGTCACATATAAAGAGTAAGACACAAGGTATGTGAACAGTTTTTACATTCCTGACCTTCCATTGTTGAAAGAAGCACTTCTTCAGCAGACCTGCCTCTTGCAAGTTACACACACAGCTCTAGAAACTGGCATTTCTCAGCTATACACAGAAGTGAAGACCCACCCGCACATTTATCAGACTGATGGAGCAAATCAACCTAGTTCTAGGGGGTTGGTGGGAAGGCCACTAATTAACTCAACAGAAATGTACGATTACAATACAGAATAGTTCAAACATACTTTTTTCCTAAACTGAATTTGACCTAGAGATTTAAAGAAAAAAAAAAAATCCTTCACTACCACTGAAACAAACAAACACTGAAATACTTAATAATTTATAGAACTAAAGTTTAAGATGAACATTGTCCCAGAGTCAAGGCGGCTGAAACAGACTTAAGCTGACTTGGTTTCAATCAAGAAGGTACTCTTCATAGAAAGATACACTCCACCTATTACTTGGATTTCAAAACTCCCCATTCAGAAAAGAACATTTTATGTAGGTTTTTCTTTGATCTGTTTAGGCATTTTAAACAGCTGCTTGATACTTCATGGAATTAGAAAGCTATGTATAACGCAGAAATCATTCCAGAACATATGAGCTTCCTTTTTTTTTTAACAACGAAGGTTATTTTTGAGAACAAAGATTCTGTTTTCAAACAAATGTGGTCATTAACTGTGGTGCGCCAGAAAACATATGGCATGTTTTGTTTCCACAGAACCGTTCCTAACGAAAGCGACTCAGCTCCCATGAGGGATCAAGTCATGTTCAATTCAGGAGGAAAGTTCACAATGACGGGGAGCCAGGAGCCCTGCATGACCAACCAGTCGAAGGCTCACAGACGGCTCTGAGTGCTCGTGATTTCAACCTGGGACCAGGAGTCTGCACCTTGGTTTATGTCATATTGGCAAAGAGCTTCTAAGAGTCATAAGTCACTTTTGTAAAGGCTCTTGGCCAGGTCTGCAGCTTCCTGCGGGCCACTGATCAAAGCAGCCATTGCTCATCCTTCTCCTCCAGGGTTATGGAGCTCGGTGGAGACACAAAATTTCAGAAATTCAGACCACCTTCCCACCAAAGACGACTATTTTACATTGTATTTAATAGAACCAACATCTGGGCTCTCCCCTCTTTGTTTTTTTCTTCTTTTCTTCTTGACAGCAGATCCATAAAAAGTGAAAAAACCATGAAAACATCACCTTGGGAGACAGAAAAGACTAAGACAGCTCGGACCACACGACAAGTGTCTCGGCCTTGACTGATACAGGGGCAGCTAAGACTCTGGAGTGAGAGGCGTGCTGCCCCCGCTGCCGCTGTGGCTCAGCACTGTGTTTAGACGGTTGAACAAGTGCAAAAAGAACGCTGCTGAGTCTCGTTTGTGTAGCCTGGCCTCTGCGGTGCAGCTCATGGTGTCGGAGGTGGTTTCGGAGATGGGCACGAACTCTCGCTGTCGAAGCTGGCGGCTCGGCCTTGCCACTGTGAAGAGGGGGAAAAAGCACTTAGCCAATGCCAAGGGAATGTGTATCTCAACTTGCCAAACTCATCTGGCCCATGCACTGAATCCACTTTTCTCCAGCTTTTTGTAAGCTTTTGTGAATTTTGCTGTTAGCCATGCAAAAACAAGGAAAACAGCTTTAGGGCAGGGAGATGAATTGGGAGATTGGGATTGACATATACACACTATTGATATTATGTATAAAATATACAAATAACGAGAACCTATTGTAGAGCTCAGAGAACTCTACTCAGTGTTCTGTGGTGACCTAAATGGGAAGGAAATCCAAAAAAGAGGAGATTGTGTATATGTATAGCTGATTCACTTTTCTGCACAGCAGAAACTAATACAACAATGTAAAGCTACTATACCTCGATAAAAATTTAAAAAAGAAAGAAAGAAAACAGCCTGGAAGACCTGATTTTTAAAAAAGACTTGCTGTAGAGATAATGAAAGCTTTCTTTAGCGTGTGGAGTGTGTGTGTGTGTTAATGAGGTGCTATGACTGGACCATTTCTGAATGCTTCAGCCATTTTTCACACTGAAAATCAGATTTTGTTAGCAGCAGAAGAGGCCTTCTGCAGAGTGTGCCCTTACTGCCAAGAAGCCACAATCATGAATTATTAGCAATTTGTCTGGGAGCTGTTAGTACAGCTAAAACTCTGATCTTGCTTCAGCGCCGGCCTCTACTCCTCAGTCTCTGTGCTTCCTGGGGGGCTTTACACTCGACTTGTGAAGAGGTAGGAGGCAGGAGGGGATGGCGGCTCCCACCCCTTTCGGGCACCCCTACTTTTTCCCCTCTTACTGTCCTGTCTCACAGGCTGCCACCCCTCAGCCCAATTCTCACCCCTGTGAAGATGGTGATATAATGAGGCGTAATGGAGGGAAGAGAGGACTGAGAGTGGATGACCCACACTTGGTCACTGAACCCTTCTTTACATTTCAAAGCCAGGCAGAGCTGGAGCAATGCTTTCTGGGCAAGGATCTGACCCTGTGAATATTCTAGACCTGCTGCATAACTTCAAAGTGAGTCAATGTCCACTGTATACTCCATCCTGTCTGGGAGCAGAGGAAACACAGGACAAGACTCCAGGGAGAGAAGTTAGGCAGGTGGGTGAGATGGCGTTTCTGTCTTTCCAGCTGTACCATGTGGCATGCAAGATCTTAGTTCCCCGACTGGGGATCGAACCCGTGGCCCCTGCAGTGGGAGATGAGTCTTGAGCACTGGACCACCAGGGATGTCCTGAGATGGTCTTTCTGAACCTGAAGCTCAGCCCCTTCTGCTTCTCTCAGGCTTTCTGGGTCTCCATGTGGAGTAACAGGGCTGAGGAGAAGTGGACTATGCCTTTGTGCAGTGTGTAGGGGTGGAATGGAGAAGGACAAGGTCCCGCCTCCAACCCCCACCTCACAACACAGCCTTTCTAGACAGAGTTGAGCCACTTAAGAATCAGACCATCCCAGCCAGCATCTCCCGTGGGAGCCCACAACACGGAGTTGAGACCCAGGCCTACTGATCACCTTCATGTTTCCAGATTGAAGG